>NC_082389.1:14874580-14932080 GCF_031168955.1 Gadus macrocephalus
TAAGAGCATTCCACCTATATCGAAAGTACTGCTGTGTGTGTTTGCGCATGCCTGCTTGAATGTAAATCAGTGTCTGTCTGAGACAGTGTATGAGTTAAAGTTGGTGTGCGTGTGTATCTGTGTGTGTACATTTCTTTGCATGGTTGTCTGAATGTGTACAGGTGTTTGCTTGTGTATCTTTGTGTGTGTGTGTGTGTGTGTGTGTGTGTGTGTGTGTGTGTGTGTGTGTGTGTGTGTGTGTGTGT
This sequence comes from Gadus macrocephalus, assembly GCF_031168955.1. Classification (NCBI taxonomy): domain Eukaryota; kingdom Metazoa; phylum Chordata; class Actinopteri; order Gadiformes; family Gadidae; genus Gadus; species Gadus macrocephalus. The sequence goes on from NC_082389.1 coordinate 14,874,826, forward strand.
GTCTGTGTGTGTGTCTGTGTGTGTGTGTGTGCGTCTCTGTGTGCGTGTGCAGGCATTCCATGGCCTCACACACCTGCCTCCGAGTCCCCTCTGCACACTGGTATCTGCGGCTCTGAGCTCCTCCAGCCCTGTGCTTCACCTCGCTATAATCCAGGTGTGCTGCGGAGGGGGCTTTAACATGAGCTGGCGCTTCATTGACTTTAATACGGGACCGGCCGTCCTGGTATTTCGCCCAGGTCTCATCTGCACGCTCAATGAGGAGAGCAGCACGGCACTCGTAGCGAGGCAGCTGGACTCTACGCCGACGAGACTCCCAGGACGCGGCGGGGCCCGGTGTACACGCTGCACACTCTGTTCCGCGTCTTTCCTGTAATCCGTGTCCTAATTGTCCGTCGCACATCGGAAAGTATTAACACAGACGTCGCAAACAAATGTCTAAGCACGGGTCTAAACTCCTTATCTGTTTGCGGGGCCCTGAACGGGAGTCTTTTTTGTTGCTGAGCGGTAAACAGTGGTTCTCCTGTGTTTGCGGTAGACATCACTGTCACGCGCACGGCTCGCCTCTGCTGGAAGCAATTTGCATCTCAAACTGTTACTGCCGGAGATTGAAACGATAAGAGTCAAACCGTCAAATAAATATTTGCACCGTCGTACAGAACCCGAGCCAATCACCATTAAGTCAATAATATCCTGTATCTTCGACGCACGCACGCACACGCACTCGCACTCGCGCTCACGCTCACATACGCACGCACGCATGCACACACTCACACATAGACACACACACTCAAACACATACATACACTCTCTCAGACAAACACACAAACACACACACACACGGACACCCACTCGCAAACAGACTCTGTCTCTCTCTCTCACACACACACACACACACACACACACACACACACACACACACACACACACACACACACACACACACACACACACACACACACACACACACACACATTTGTGTAGGGGTGTCAGATAGTATTGGGATTCATCAGAGTGAGATTTCATTATGAGCCGCTCCTGTTTGCTGTCATGTGTCTGCAGTCAGGGCGTTGCCGGGCTGGGGCGTCACATGGTAATTACACAGGTGGCGCTGCTCCTCTAGGTGAGAGACATGTTGATGACAGATGCGTGCGTAGAGTAGACCAGCAAACACACATGGATCACAGTCACAGATCTCGACACCAAAGTTAATTACACTGCCTGCTAACACTGACGCATGCATGCACCGTGACCTCACATACGCATCCATGAACACACACAGACACCCACACACACACACATAGATCACACGCACATTCACACACACACACACACACACACACATCCACGCACACATCCACACACACATCCACAAACACATTCACACACACACACACAGCTACAGATACAGACACACACACACACATATTCACACATACGTCTCCACAGACATTCGTGCACATGCACACATGCACATACACACATACACACAAATACTCACATCCACATCCACATCCACAGACACACACACACATTGAAACCCAGTGGGTGGGTCTTCTCCAGGGCGCTCCACAGCAGAGAATGCGCCCCACAGGGATCTTTAGAGGAAGACGACCGGGAAGGTTGGTGTGACCTTCACACTATTGACGACCCCATCCTCTCTGTTGGTCCCCACGTTGAAGCAGTCACTAGTCCGTAACAATGGCCTCTCCGACTGCCTGAAGAACCTTTCCAACATCGACAAATGCATGAGGACGATTGTGTTGATAATAATTATGAGGATGATGATAATCACCATAATTAACCTTTCTGTGAATAGCGTCTTTCCAGGAATACACGGATCAGTGTTTATTGAACATTTCAGAAAACTGTATAAATAATGATAATACCAAAACTCATTATCTATATTAATTAGATCATAAAAAGTCATAAAAAGTAATCAACCAAGTTTTCTATTGTTGGATTAACAGATCGGCGTTACCTAGATTAACACTGTTGAGCTAAGAAAGTATTTATTGGGAAGCCTCAGATACAGACTCTCTAGTAGTTAAATGCCTCCCAGCGGAACCTTTTAAAGCCCTCACAGTCTCAATTAATTTGACCATGGAAGGGTGCTGCATTTTCTAACCCATCAAACAAAAAGCCTGAGGCCAACACATACAAGGGGTTTCCATAAGATGACATAACTTTGCTGTTGGTGGACAGCTTTCTCTCTGGAGGTCTGTAGAAAATGAAAGCCGAAAGAGATTTAAAGCCAGGACGTCCCTGAAAACATCTCTGTGGGATGGAGCGAGGTTGGGAGAGTTCTGGTAGTTCAGACGTTTGGATATCGTCCTTTGTAATTGAAAGTGAATAAGAGGCAAGCTTCTTAAAATCTCTTGGTAAACCAAACTTGAATTGCCTTTTATTTCCCTTGAAAATGATACTTCTTATCATTCCTTAAATTCCTTATCTCCAGGGTTTAAAGTGATTGTGGTCTCTGAACTGTGACTAAGGGATTTACAAAATGAGCAAATTCTCAGCATGTCTTGTTAATCGGTTTAAGTCTAAAGAATTTAGGAAAAAACTGGGATCTACCGTTACATTGCAAGGCTGTTGGATCTGATCTGAGAAGGGAGGAAATCGGAGACGGCCTTCGTCGATCATTTACATTTGTAAACACACGCTTGTTGAGGCACACACACCTCTGTCTGTCTGTCTGTCTGTCTGTCTGTCTGTCTGTCTGTCTGTCTGTCTGTCTGTCTGTCTGTCTGTCTGTCTGTCTGTCTGTCTGTCTGTCTGTCTGTCTGTCTGTCTGTCTGTCTGTCTGTCTGTCTCTGTCTGTCTGTCTGTCTGTCTGTCTGTCTGTCTGTCTGTCTGTCTGTCTCTGTCTGTCTGTCTGTCTGTCTGTCTGTCTCCTCTCTCCTGCTGAAAGAATGCCAGTAATAATAATAGAGGGTTATGTGCTTGTTAGAACCACTCACAAAATGGACATTTAGACAGATAGACACACACACACACACACACACACACGCGCGCGCACGCACGCACGCACGCACGCACGCACGCACGCACACTCAAAACAAACGCACATGCACCCACAAGTACATACAAAACACATACCCACAATTATTCTGTTTTTCCATTTAGTAGTGGCACCTCTCAGCATTCCTCCAGGGCCCTTACAGGGCCAAGTCGGTTCTTTTTGGCCAGGACACAGGCCCCATGGGTCAGTGCTAGTCACTACTTCAGGGCCACTCTCTGTGGTAGAGAGAGGGAGGGAGAGAGAGGCAGAGAGAGAGACAAACAGCCGCAGCCCCCACTAGAAAAGTGCTGCAGGGCGCAGTATCTCCAGAGTGAGTCACTCCCCCAGGAAGCCCAACTATGGTCATCAAGCAGGAGGTAGAGGCAATGCTAGGGCACTGGGTCTGTGCACAAAGCACACATAGTGAGGATGGCCATACAAACCAAAGTTTTCATACAAAAGTGAAAGTGCAGTGAAACGCAATGAATACAGATGAGGTGTGTTCGTGCACTCACATGCCGTACAGACCATTGTGGGATTATTTATGCATTCATCGAGGAAAAAATAACGAGAGGAGGGAATTTGCACACAATCGTTTTTTGGCCTTTAAAGCAGCAATGCACTGTATTATGGCGCTCGCAATATTAGAAATCCAGTTTTTATGTTAACTTATTGTTTTAATTATATTGGATGTAATAGAGTGGATACTAAGGCTGCCCCAGAAACAGCCATCGGTCTGACCATTACTCATATTGCTACTCCCATTACCGTTGTTGCATTGTTGTTGGTGGGTTTTATCACACACATTTCTGCCATTGGCTTTAATTTTATGCCATTTTATTAGCAGTGGCCCTTGATTTCCCAGTCATGTCTGAATTAGCTTTTTTATGTGAATAAACATAACAGTATTACGTACCCAACGCAAGCCCACGGTGGGTAGATATAAACTAGCACTGCTACCCATGCCTGCTAACGACTCTCTCAGCTCTACACAGGCCCTCTTCTGTCTAACGTTATGTAACGAGTCCCTGGGTTCTCCCTGTTGACTGAAGCCATAACCCTCCGGCACGTATCAAAACACACACCCCGCCGTCCAGCGGACCAGGTCTGCCCCCGGCCGCCGCCGAGCGCCCTCTTCAACCCCTTCCCCTTTCACTTCACTCCCATCTGATGGGCGCCGCTCCCGCCAAGCGATCCTCCCAACACTGTCCGCCCACCGCCAGGCCCCCAGAAGCCAGACACTACCTTCATAAACAGAGCCAGACCTTCGACCGCAAACGCTCGGAGCCCGAGCGTCTGTGTGTGCTTCTCATAGTTAATCATTGACGGTGAAAGAAGCGGGCGGGTTGTTAGTCTGCCGGTGGTTACACCGTTTGACTCCAAGCCAGCGGTTCTCTTGGAACCCCGATGTCGGCAGGCGTCCTGTAGGTATCCCCGAGTAAGCCTCCCCACCCCCCGTCTGCTCACTGGGCGTACCCTGCTCTCTCTGTTCGCTTTAAGGGCTGGAGTGGTTGTAAGTTGTATTATGAGCGTATTGTTGTGTTTTATCGTGCTTCCTTCTTTTCAGGCCGTGGTTTGGCGAGCGATTCTTTGTTGAGGTTGGGAGAAGGAAGAGCAAGGAAGATAGCCTAGAAAGAGAGGGGGGAGAGAGAGCGAGGGAGATGTGAGGGAAAATGAAAGAGGGGGGAGACTCGGGGTTAAGTGAGGCGAGATTTTAACATTTATATTATGGGGTGTTGCGGTGAAGCCCTGCCTCAGCAGCATAAAGGTGCGGATCAACCTTATCAAGACGTCATTTAGATCACAGGCGGGAGAATCTCCTTTGCAACGTTATTTTTTATGATCACAGCCGCTCCTATCTGCATGCACAGTCCGAGCACGCACGCACGCACACACCCACAGAAACACGCGCACGTGTCTCTCAAATGTGCACATGCGTAGGTCCGTGGTTTGCCTCAGTCTGCTTTTGATCACCGAATATATCTATCCACTTCATGCTCGCCGCTCATGGTTTGCTACATACATTAAAGGGAAGCACAATTTGATTTGTCAGCAAATACCGTGATTGGTGTCTGTGAGGCTGATATAATCAGTGAGTGGGTGAGGGCGACTTGTGTATGTGTGTGTGTGTGTGTGTGTGTGTGTGTGTGTGTGTGTGTGTGTGTGTGTGTGTGTGTGTGTGTGTGTGTGTGTGTGTGTGTGTGTGTGTGTGCGTGTGTGTGCTTTTGTGAGTGACACACTAGCTTGTGCTGCATACACAAGTTATTACGTTGAAGACAGCGAGATTCAATTTGCATTGAATATTGTTAATATACTTTGATATTATTCATACGTCTACACAGGGGGTCATCTATGCCAAAACCAAATTCCTTCATATGCAATGTATTGACAGTTGATGTAAAGCAGAGGTGGGGAAACTACTTGAAGGAATGCATAGTAGAGACAGCAGGTCATTTACGTCAAAAACAAAAGCTAATTTGAAAACCTACGTTTATCGCCCAGAACAGATACTCGCCGCTTAGAACTCATTGACCAAGATTTGGCCAATAGGTTAAGCAAGAAAGCAGAATCTTCTAACTTTTACCTGTAGCCCTGGATCAAGTACTGATATAAAAGACATTGTGAAACTATGGATATTTGTCCGGGGGATTAATGACAACTTAAAAAAACAGGCCCACAGGTCATTATAAAAAAGTAATGTGGCCCTTTAGTCAAAAAGTTTGCATTACCCTCAAACCAGGCACCCACAAACACACACACACAGTAAACAAACCTGACTTGACCCCGCTTTCCTCTCTCTCTCTCTGTCTGTCTGTCTGTCTGTCTGTCTGTCTGTCTGTCTGTCTGTCTGTCTGTCTGTCTGTCTGTCTGTCTGTCTGTCTGTCTGTCTGTCTGTCTGTCTCTGTCTCTCTGTCGCTGTCTCTGTCTCTCCCTATCCCTATCTTTCTTTCTTCCCCTTACAGTTATACGGGCAAGGTGGTCGGAAACGGTCTGCAAGCCCAGCGGCAGAATCCAGAGGTCAAAGTTCGCAGCCCCGACCCCTACCTGGAGGAGGTGAAGAAGAGGCTGGAGCAGTTTAACCAGGTAAGGAAGCAAAGCCTGCAGAGGCCCCCCCCGGCCCCCCCGGCCCCCCCGGACCCCTCCCCGCCGAGGGTGTGGGAGAGGAAATACTTAAGGTTATATTACCAGTACTTTGAACCGCTTTGAAGTAGAGGAACAAGTGACCTCTATTGAAAATGTCCAGAAATGTCCATTATTTTCCCTGTGTCAACCATGACGTTCATCTTGGCTCGCGGTTTGGCCTGCGCGTGCGTGTCTTAGTCCACTGTAAATAAACAATGCAATATCATCAACTGTCGCATTCTTATCGCGATAAGGGTTTAATAAGCCACTGCACGATGAAGGCCTGCAGGGCAGTAATTAGGAAATAAAAAAAGGGACATGGAGCTGTGTGTGCGTGTGTTCGTGTGTGTGTAGAGCAAATGGAAAGATGAGAGGCGGGAGCAAAAGGTCAGCAGTGATTGACAGGGAGGCAGAGATGACACAAGCGGCTTCAAAGTCACACTGTTTGTCATGTAGATGGGGTCCGGGGGGCTGAAAGGGGCCCGGAAAGAAAGAGGCCATTTCAAATGGTCCCTAGGGGCCATTTGAGGAGACAAACGGAGCCCAGATTAAGTTTCCCTCCACCCGCCTGCCCTTTTGTTGCCCTGGAAACAATAGTGCTTGCAGATAGTGCAGACGCCATCGCTGTCTTTCTATCCTTCTATCCATTTTTTTTTTACCCCCTCACCCTTTCTGTCTTCACCTCTATTCATCCTCCCATTGTTTGCTGACACTATCCAGCTCCCATTCTCATCTCTTCCCAAACTAACTCTCACTCACCGTCACTGTTGTTGTGCTGGTTGTTCTGCTTCAAACGTCTCTGTTTGGTTTTTGGTCCCATTTCCTCTCTCTCTTCCTAACTCTCCCTCTCCCCCGTCTCTGTCTCTCTCTCTCTCTCTCTCTCTCTCTCTCTCTCTCTCTCTCTCTCTCTCTCTCTCTCTCTCTCTCTCTCTCTCTCTCCCTTTTCAACCTTGTCTCTCATCGTTAACTTCAGTGTAAACTCCTTGTGTCAGGTGATCACCCCTTACCGTGCCTTTTAATGCCCCACCCCATCACGGACGCCAAGGGGTCCTCGTTGTCACGGCAACCGAATTTGAGCTGATTGGACGTGCACTTGACATTTTTCAGAATTGAAAGAATAATAAATAAATAAGAGAAAAATTCACTTTGATTCCTGAGCGAGTCGCAGCGTGGTCTTGCCAGGGCTTTTGTGTGTCGGTGATAGATAAGAGCGTCATGCGGCATCATCCAGAAAAGCTGTTTGATCTACCAGCCCTGACCGAGATGCTCCGGGCGTTATTTGAAGAACATATGCATTGGGTATTCGCTCTCAGATACAATTTACTGTGAATGACAGGTGCAATGAACATCGACACACTGCTCGTCTTCACACAGGCGGCACAGTTTATTCAGTTCACGAGGCATCCCCGTGTCTACGCAGTAATGCTGTCGTATCTTTCTTTATATGGAACCCATGGAAAGGTGGTATATTGTGTATAGCGGGGACTTGATTTATTGACATTCTAAAGCAAACAGAAAATGTGTAAACGTATGAGGGAAATTCAGTGGCAAAAACGAGGGAAATTACTATGCTATTGTAAGTGCGATGAGCTCCCCCTTGCTGACCTATCATCTACTATATAAGGACAATGACATTTCCACGCCTGTATCCTGCTGAGCCTTTAACTCTGGCTATTCAACTTCATTTTTGAGTACAGGTTCAATCCTTCAGTTTGTGGTGCTATGCTATTCACAAACACACACTCATACATCCAAACATACACACACACAGACACACACACACACAGAAGTACACATGGGTCCCACACACAAACACAGACACGCACACACACACACACACACACACACATACACACACACACACACACACGCACACACACAGACACACACACAAACGTGCACATGGGTCACACACACATACACACACACACACACACACACACACACACACACACACACACACACACACACACACACACACACACACACACACACACACACACGTACACATGGGTCAACACACACACACACACACACACACACACACACTTATTCATGGGTCACACACCTAACCACAGACACACACACACACACGTACACATGGGTCACACAGCGAACCACAGACACAAATATTAGAAAGGCAAACCTGTAAATAATCCCTGCTCCATCTCTATTAAACTCCATGATATGAATCAGCGGAGTGCACGGTCTCTTTTGTGTCCTCTCCAGATATCTACGCTCACGCGTCCAGTAAATGTTGCTAATGTGGACAATAAATGTTGCAAAGCGGATTTTTGATCCGCTGCCACCGGCCCCAGATGTTTCTGGGAGGGGACGCTGTTTTACAATGGTCTATCTGTTTCTGCTTTGCGAGCCCCTTTGCACCAGATCATTTGTCAGTTTGTCATTTGTGCGAGTTGCTAAAAGCGTCTCATCAGTGGAAAGTTGACTCCGGGACGGAATATAAAGGGAGGCAATTAGCTGTTTATCTCTCTTTCCCTTCGTCGCTCACTCCCTAACTCACAGCGATGTGTTCCTCCGGGTTGGTGTGTGACCAAATACACCAAACCATGTTATGTATAAGGTTGTAGCGCCGCTTATCACTCACACGCCTATGCTACATGTTACATGCTACGTATCCACTCACTTCACGTGAATCAGATTGTATTGCTGCATGATTAAAGAGTAACACACATCGTTTCCTTGCGCATTAGATGAGGGATATGGAGAGACAGGAGAACGGAGCCACTGCCTTCCGTCTGCACGCTAGCCTTCGAATCTCTGTGTGTTTCCCAAGGGAACACACAAGACTGCAACCAGACGACCACAAAATGGCCTCCATCGTAACAGTTAATGTGGGAATCATTGACTTGCACCTTAAACTTTTATTTGACATGTTTCATGACAGCCGATGAACTCGGAATACAAATTACTGCGAGGGTAATGTCAAAAAAATCGAAAGGGGTAACTGATAGAACATGTACATTAAATGACTGCATGGCAGTCTCCTGCTAAACCACGGTTTCCCTTTCCCCCTGGTCGGAGAGTCCTTGGCAGCGGCAGTACAGCGGTGGGTTACGTGAGGACTGTATTAGACAGTAGGGGCCCATTTAGGCTGGGCCACGTCTGCAGACATGTCAGACAGGATTTGGACCTTGGTGGAGGCCTGGGCTAGAGCTGGCAGCCAATCACAGGGAGGGGACAGATTCTTTCCACTTGATGAAGACGACTGTACTTCTCCTTTGCCTCCGCTCCTCCTGCTGCTGCTGCTGCTGCTGCCGTGGCAACCGACCGCACGGCAACAAGTCGGCGAGGACGCTGCTCTTTGTTAACTGTTGCTCTAAAGCCTGGGAACCCGAATAGGGTTGGGGGGGGGGGGGGTAATGAATGGTCATTTCAGGAACAATGACCTACCAGGGGAAGGCATTTGACCGTTTTTTTTTATTTTATTTGGTAAGGCTGACCCAAAGGTTGTTCTTTTTTTAATGGTCATATAATTGGGATGACATCCCTTCATCCTTTTCAAACAGTTTGACCCCAGCCCACCCTCCCTCGACCGCTCCGTCCCCAGTGATTACCTGCTGCAGGGCGGGTGGGCTCGCCCCGACCTCTCCTTCCACTTGTTTGCGTTCAACTAGATCCGTTTTCGTGGAAAAGGAGGTGCATGTCAAGATGGTTCTGAAAGTTGTCTGATTCATAGAAGCGATCGGAGCACTCTTCATGCTGTTGTTTGCGTGGAGCGCGTTCCGACCGCAGACTGCATAAACGTGGGCTTAAACACTGCACAGCCGACGACCTTAACGCAGGGTCTCTGAATGGAGAGTCCTTAAGGATGCTTCTGACTGCGGTGGTTATGCAGATGGGTGGAGGTGAAAAGAGGGCTCTCATTACCCTGCCCCTGTTTGAAGTGTGAATGACTACATTATATTGCTTATTCACTATTTAGCCATTGAGCTGAGGCCTTTATCCGAAGTGGTTTATCTTACGCTTGTTGGTAGGAATCTTTGCCGAAGGACGTCACCAGGTTCGGCTGTGAACATCAGGGGGTTCTAACCCAATACCTTTTTAAAGGGAATAAAACGCCATATTTCATATGCTGTCTTCGCACAGACCAAATGGATGTTGCGACCAAATTGAAGCGATGCCTTGGCCTTATATAGCCGCCGTGTGTGCAGGGTACTCAGCCAGAGTCGTCGCACTATAACCCCCCCCCCCCCCCCCCCCCATAAACCGCTGCTGCCTGCAATAGGGCAACAATGTCAGGTGAAGTTGTCTCACTTCACATCAAATCACACCATTACGATCAAACAGCCTCACATCGCAGAGGCCATGTTGTGCCTTATCCAAGTGGATGTAATCAAAAGCATTTTGTCCGCCTATGCAAACACACCAAGTCCAATGTAGTTTTAGGACTATCAAGGCCTTGACCACGAGGAGATTCTGACTTCCCCCCAACTGCAAAGTTGCAGCTAACCCCCTTAGAGGCTCAATATGGCCGTCCCCTTGTCAGCTGTTAAACGCAGCACCTCATATGGAAGAGCAGTGGCCGGCCTTACAGTCTTAGGGCCCTATCTTGCATCCAGCACAATTGACTTTCTACACTTGCTAGTTTGCAACTGGCGCAGAGCGTTCTATTCCCTCCACCGCTACGCGTTAGTAAATTAGGGAATGATCTTGCGCCCCAAGGGGTGGTTCGGCGTAAGAAACGATGTTTGTTAATGTATTGCGCATATCATTAAATAGAACCACAGTTACCGCATATCATATGTGTGTTAAGTTTTCTTTACCGAAATTTATTTGAGGACTGAATGAAGTTGTGGAAGAGAACGCTATTCCCTGTGTGAATTAGGCCATATTATTTGGCCATAAACTGAGCCATTTGAAGTTTGAAATTCATGTGGTCATGCATCTGTCTCATCGGAGACTGCAAATGCGCTGTGAAAATATAAACTCGTCAGATTCAAATGCGCTCGTGGCTCTTTAAGGGGATGGGAGATGGCATTGGCTTATTGCACGTAACGCCCAAACCACACCTGCGGGTAATTAAGCTACTTCAGGGCAACCCTTTTTAGATTTGCGTCGGGCACAAGAGTCATTTATCCGCCGGTAAAATAGCAACATCGCCATAGAACCGCCCACAAAGCTACTTGCGTTTGGCGCTTCTCGCTTGCGCTTCAGACTGTTAAAATCGGGCCCTTAGTCTCCGGGAATGATTTGTGTCACTCAACTGTCACCCTCCGCTCAGCAGGACATCCGTCAACTCGCCTCGACAGCATTTTGCACGCACGCATGCACGCACGCACGCACGCACGCACACACAGGTGCACGCGTACAGACACACACTCACGCACGCTTGCAAATACACCGCTCGCACACAGACTTGAACTTAAATAGTAATTCCCAATCCAAAACATGCACAAAGAAAAACTGATGTGCACCTGAATGGACACAAACTCACATACTCACTCACACGCACGCACGCACGGACGCACACACACACACACACACACACACACACACACACACACACACACACGGAAAATGGACCAATAGACACACTCTCTCCCAATCAGTGCGGTGTCAGCATCTGACAAAAGTAAGGGCCATGCCTTATCAATATGTCACTCCAGGTTTTTAAGACCATAAAATGCCACGGAGAGCCCTGCAATATACCTCCCTCCTTTGGATCCAATTGCTTTGCGTTCCGTTCATTCGTACTGAGGAAAAACCATCTGATAGTGCCATACTGCCCTAATAGGGCCATGGTATTTTTGGAAATGATGCGTCAGCCTCTTTTTAAAAAATGTGTTGAGTATTTATGGAAGGTCGCTATGGAAACATAGACAACGGTCCTGTGTTGCGTGCTTTTTCATTAGCACACATTAAACATCGACCTCATGCTTTGACCAAAGAACATTTTTTGTTTTGAAATGAGGATAAGATTCCCCTCGTGTGGTGGAGTCCCAGCTGAGAGTTACTGGGTTTGTTCCCCAAGGCACACAGCCTACCTGTAAACCTACTTTGGAATGATCCCCTAACCCCTGGCTGCTCCTCAATGGCATGTATCTGAATTCACTCTCTAACCCCTAGCTGATCCTTAATGACATGGATCTGATTTCACTGTCCATCCCCTAGCTGCTCCTTAATGACATGTATCAATCAGAATACACTGTCTAACCCCTAGCTGCTCCTGAATTCACTCTCACTCGCTTCGGATGAAAGTGTGTACTTAATGACATGAGCATTGGTGCAAGTCACATGGGGCACTTTAAATCAGAGGTACCCGTAGTGAACTGGGGGTCCTGCATGGAGTCATGGGTACAGTGCCTAAAGAGTGCTAATGCCTAGCCGGCCTCTCCGCACACCCGGGCCCCGGCTCTCTGGCCCGCTCTTAATGAACGCCTCTCTGGGGGGGCGGTTGTCCATTCCCGGCCGATTATTACAGAACCAGAGGACGCCTTGGCGGCGCAGCTATCGGCCACCTTTTGTTTGCGCTCTTTCTCTCCCTGTCTCTGTCTCTCTCGCCCGCTTGCCCGCTCTGTCAGTCAGGCTTATATTTCCTCTCCTTATTTTCTGCTCCGTTCTCATGATTTCTCCATTTCCCGATATTCCCTCTTTCGCGGTCCAACTCCGAGATATTATAATGTCGTTATAAAATGAGACTCGTGTTCTCCTGGCTTGGCAAACTGTCTGACAGAGTTGGGTCCGGACTTTCCGAGAGCCAGGGACCGAAAGACTGAGGCACACGCACACACAGACACAGACACACACACACACACACACACACACACACACACACACACACACACACACACACATATATATACACAAGCACACACACACGCACACTGAAATACTTTCAGCAGTTGTCTCCTTCACATTATAATGCTGTGTGTGTGTCGGACACAAAGGAGAGAGTTTGGCTTCTGTGGCTGCTAGAAAGGAGTACAGCAGTCTGGATCCTCACACTTAAAGGATCCCTGGTGTCACATTTTCCCTTTCTGTCATCCTGTTATGCTTCTTTCCAAATCTCATCTCCTCTCTCTCTCTCTCTCTCTCTCTCTCTCTCTCTCTCTCTCTCTCTCTCTCTCTCTCTCTCTCTCTCTCTCTCTCTCTCTCTCTCCTTCTCCTCTCTATGGAGTGATCCGGCAATAAGGCTGTCCTTGACAACGGGATAGGCCGCTGTAAATCATTACCAGGAACACATACTTATGCACACACATACACACACACACGCCCTGTGGCATATATATGCAAAAGGCATGACTTATGATCTATTAACCTCATTAGCTGACTTTTGTCTTGACATTACAAACGGCAGATTACGTACATATACCAACCATGCAATATAGACTTAACAGACATACTACCATATCAATGCACATATACAAATGCACACACACACACACACACACACACACACACACACACACACACACACACACACACACACACACACACACACACACACACACACACACACAATGTCGGGACAAATATTCCCCCCATTAATGGAGTGCCACTCAACCTAGCTTCTGCAATCCCCTGGTAAGTGCATTTCTTTATGCACGTATTTCACAATATTCACATTTTCTCTGTTCGCACATAAAACTCTGAAATGTACTCATAGCACACCATTAATTATACTTAACGCTGTCACATACACACACACACATACACTCCCCAGAAACAAAGACACAATAGAAGGGACACACACACACATTCTCTGTCGGCCTCGCCTTCCCTCTAAAGTCCTCTAAGTAGTAGAGATGGATTTCTTGTGGATGCGTGGATTGTGGGCGTGAATAGGATACACACACACAAACGCACACACACACACACACACACACACACACACACACACACACACACACACACACACACACACACACACACACACACACACACACACACACACACACACACACACACACACACACACACACACACACACACACAGGAATGTAGCCCCTGGTGTTCCCAAAACCTGCTCCATCACCGGTGAGTGAAGAATGCTTTTGTTAGAGAGAGACTGCTTGGTGGGTGGTTGGGAGGGCTACATAATATAAAAAAAAATTCTTCACAAGAACATGGCACTTTATGAGAATACCTGATTTGTTCTCGGATGTCGTTGTAATTGCGCAGTGATACAAAATAGAAGAAAAATCGGTCTCCTTCTTAGTCTCGTTTGACCACACCTGCTTGTGTAGATCTCTGTCTACTCTGTCTGTCTGTTTGTCTGTCTGTCAGTCTGTCCATTTCGTTATCGGTCTTTCTGTCCGTCTGCTTGTCTCATTACCTGCTGTCTCTCTACCTGTCTGCCAGTTTAATTGTTAGTCAGTCTGTTTCTCTACCTAATTCATTAATTCGTCTCTGTCTGTGTGTCGTATTGCCCACCTGTCTGTCTTTCTCTTTACCTGTCAGTTTACCTGTCAGTCTGTCTGCCTCTCTGTCTGTCCATCTGTCTGACTGCCTGTGTGTTCTCTACACAAAACCTCTCCTCTTATTTCTCACTGTGGCTCCCTGTTGTCCATGGGGATTGGGGCTCCTAGCGTCTTGCATAATAACTGAATACAGCACATACGTGAGAAGTGACTGTGTGCTGTCTGCCTCGATTGGTAGAACATTGCGCTAACGCTCTCAGGGGTAGAGGGTGGATTCCCACTAGGAATATAAAAAGCCATCCACTTATGGAGTTGTCAGTCACTTAGGATGATTACTTCACTGTACAATATCTTTAACAATGCCTTAACCACACACACTGAATGCAATACGGTCCGCTGTGTGTAGTTTTCTTTTGTCTTCAATTATCATCAGAGACAGATTATTGATTAATGTGTAATGTAGGAGGTTTAACATATGTCAAACCAATTAAGGCGATGGACATTATCTGCTTCTCATTACAATACATAATGTATGTTCATGTGTTTCTAAGGAGCCTGATTGAATCCCTAAGCTAAAAGCAAAGATAAGAAAGCTTAAAGGTGGCTGGCTATCTTTGGCAGACTCATTATAACATAATCATCAGTTTCTTGGAGCCAACTGTCTGCTTAAAAAATTAACAGCGTGATACTTTACTAAGTCGTTACCATGGAGCATAAATTGAAAAACAACAACCCACAAACACAAAAGTAAAACAACGACAATAACCTAACGACACAAACAAGACTGTCAGCTCTGCTCGCCAATAGAGACCAAAATAAACCAACACACACACGGTCTAGGGGCCCGGCAGCGAGCCAGGACTGCAACAGTGCTGTGATGGTGGTTTCCACGGCGACAGCTCCTTAATTGATTCCTCCACTAATTAACATGCTCTAAAGACAGCTGAGCCAGGCGGCATTGTGTTTAACGTCCCCTGAACAGCACGGGTATTACTACTAACACCCGAGCGGTTTGCTTTGGTGGGGTTTGTGCACTGTATACAGCCATTCACCCGAGCATTTGCTCAGAGAGGCAGTGGAAAAAACGGCTGCTGAATTGTGTTGTCTTCGTTTAGCTACTTTACATAGCGAAAGGTTAAGAGCCTTAGCATTTCCACGTGGAACCCAAAGGACGGGTCTTTGCCCCTTTTCATCGCTTTCCCACCCTTTCCCTCCCTTTCCCTCCCTTTCCCTCCCTCACTCCCTTTCTCCCTCTATTCCACTGTTACTCAACGGCCCCGCATTTCCTTCACTTCTTATCGTTCAGCCACAGGCTACCACTCAAGTGTCGTCATTAGTGCCGAGGATAGATGCTTCAACTTTTTCAGTGCTGGCACTTTTGAAATACTTTATATGCGCCATTGTTGTTACGCAATCACATTGTCGATGCCCACGGGAACCGGGGTCGGTCGGGTGCATCGGGAGCATCAGAAGAGACTCGCATCCCCGCATTCAACAGCGGCTGTCGATTTGTTTTTTTTTCCGAGGAAGTTAAATTACAAAAACCCGTAAGCAGATACATGCAAGCTTACTGTATTCGGCAGTGTCAGCAGCCAAGGAAAGCCTGTTCTCAGTGCCGAGGCAGCACAAGAGGTATTGTAGTGCGTCTTGTGTAAGCTATCATCCCACACAGGGCCACTGATGGACTTGGATTCTTACCGCAACACCGAAAAAAGACACAAGTCCTCCTTAAGGTGCTCTTTCATACTAGGTGAGATGGGATCGATGGGGACAAAGGGGGATGTAACCAAAGTCCCATGCGCACACAGAACGTGTTATCCTCGCCGGTGTCTAATACTGTCCACAATGGCTATCCATCCAAGCCACCTTTCATCATGCCCCCTTCCTGAATCCTTTTTGCAATCAGAGCGATCCCTTCTTTTGTCAGCAGCTCTCGCTTTTTTTGTCTACATGTTTTAACGTCCTATCCTCTCGCAGTTCTTCTCGTGTGTCACAAATTCAGGGACTTCCTTCTTTCTTTCGTTTTATTCTTTTTCTTTTTGTCGGAAAGGTGTTGATCTCATTACAACAGTCATTTCAACTGTAGATTAGGGTCAGGGGTCGCATGAATGGCGTGGTCGTCGGAGTTACAAATTAGAAACACAGAACCGCTATTATGGGCTACATCATCCAAACAGCCTCTGGAGTGCGCATCATTTCCAGTCTGCTGTACAACTCACCAGCGCACACACAGGGCTAATGACTGGCAAAGCCAGGGAGCAAGCCGAATACCAATTCACGTGTTACTGCTGTGACTTTGACACCAACAGAGGAGCTGCTGAATTACTAATGAAAAGCTAATATTTATTTCTGAAAATGAAAGCGTTATGTAGGAGAGGCGGAGGCTGCTTAGCTTTTTGCATGCAAATGCAATTTTTTGCACTCGGTTTTTTCCACACATTTGTTTTTTTTTAATATGTTGAATATATTTCTGATCGTTTTCATTATCCCCTCTCTTCTCCATCTGTCATTTTTTTGAAGGCTTTCATTGCCTTTCTTGAGAAAATGTATCTTTTAAAACATCACTCCCACCTAAGAAACAGTTGGGATTGAACTGTAATCCTTTTTCAAATTCAGACAGAAGAAGTACTCTTTCCAGTAATCTCAATTCGGCACGGCACAGTGAAACGCACTGCTTCAGCGTAGGGGCCCATGCTCTGGTGGTCGCTGTGCTAGCCAGGCATGAAGGGCCCCAGGGTCCCGGGGCTCCAGGCGTTGACCTCCCCTGTCCTCTCGCCGGAATATGAGGTTGTAATGGTAAATGTTTAAGCATACTCTCAGGGACTTTTTATGCCTTGATGGACAGGAGGGTGTATAGCGACAGGGTGGCGGGGTTGAGGCAGAGCGGGATTGACAGGTAGAATAGGACAGCAGGTGGGAGCCCAATCTGGGTCGCGTTGCGGCGCATCGTCTACGTTGGCGGGGAGCGCACTCGCGCGTTGAGCCGCTTTGCCGCCCGATTGAGCTTTTCTATTCAGGGTATTAAGGGGTGGTCCGGGTCTGTCTGTTGATGTCTTGTGTTTCGTAGCACGCGGGGGGCCTGAATGTTAGATACAGATAGCTATGAAGTTTCTATTGTTTGTGTCTACCGTGTCATAATCCATGACATGTGCGTACCCCGTTAATGATAACAGGGTTGCATCTGTTGTTTGTTGTTGCGTCAGTAGAGAGATCGCTGTGTGTGCGCGTGTGTTTGTGTGTGTTTGTCTGTGTCTGTGAGAACAAAAGACACCTTGATGATGAAGGGTTCCAGCGAAAGCGCGAGGAATGGGTCCAATTTGCCGGCCCCTAGCTGAGAGGGGGAAAAAAACTGAATCCTACGTAAAAAATAGATTGGATTCTTTTAAGTTAGTGTAGCTACTGGATGAGAAGACTCTTGAGGCTCTCCGCTAATGGTCAAGGCAACGATGAATGTATGAAAAGAGGCTGGCCTTCTGATATATGGATGTACGGTTTAGAATAAATGCTGTAACAAAAACTGAATCATTTATCATCCCCTTTGAGTTCAGCCGTTCAGCGATTATAAAAGATCTCTCCATTCCGGTTGGTTATCTCATTGCTTGTTCCCTTTTTTGTTGTTGTACCGCCACTGTCTCACTCGTCAATCAACTACCCACAGGGTCCACTTTGAATAATTCAGTCTCACCCCGACACCGGGCAAACATCTGCCCATTACCACCCACTTGGCGCTCACTGCAAACTCTTATCGTATCAGGGCTGTGCTGCCACTTTTCCAGAGATAAAACTGCAGGAGGGAAGTTGTGGAGTGAAGGAGGGATAAGGAGCTGGTGAGGATGAGGCGGTGGATAAACTGAAGAGCAGTGTGGGCCAGAGTGAAACGTCTAAACAAGATCACACTCTTGGTTTTCAGCCATCTTTTGTTTTTTCGACCAGATTCCACTTATAGTCCAATTTGGTCATTGTCACTGGATACGCAGCCTTTTGACCTCCGTGATTATGTTTTCCTTCTGCTGTAAATCAAACCATTGAAAATGTCCCTGTGTGTGTGTGTGTGAAGGGGGGGGGGGGGGGGTATTGTTCTGAACATGTTTTAACCCAGTGTTTCTGGTTCAATAACGGTTGCATTGTTATGTCTGGGTTTCTCCAGGAGACTCAGGAGAGCTTTCCAGATATGGACCAGAACTCCTCATGGGACGATCTGGGCAGCGGCGAAGTAGAGGAGGGCAGCGGCACGGACTGCGACGACGAAGATGGATGCCAGGCCTCGGGAGACGGCAAAGACATGACCTGTATGTACACACAGGACTTGATTTGCTTGCTAACACATAGAGGCTGGGACTACTCCTGTGTAAATGCAGAGACACACGCACACACACGCACACGCACACCCAAGCACGCACACACACGCACGCACGCACGCACGCACGCACGCACGCACGCACGCACGCACGCACGCACGCACGCACGCACGCACGCACGCACGCACGCACGCACACACACACACACACACACACGCACGTCCCTCTTAGCTATGCCTACCCCTCTGTCCAATTTAGCGGGTGACCTTGCGCACCGGGGCGGTGAGAATTATGGGATGCATTATTAATAAACCCTAATCTGCACACCTCTCCCCGCACTCAGCATGACGTTGGGTACTTGTTGATGCTGCCGATCCCCTCTCATCATCCACACAATAATTCTCTCTAACAGCCACTCCTAGCCGCCCATTCAAAACATCTGTGTTTATTCCTGTGTTTCCATTTAATTCCCTCAATTTGATGTTATGGAGTTGTCGTCTTTCTTCTTTGAGTCGTTTCAGCAATCTCTGTCTGCCTTATGTTTAGTTGTTGAGTTTGAATGTTTCCAATTAAGTTGTAAGCAGGGAAGCTGTGAACCTTTTGAATGCAAACCCAGTTCCTGAAGCATATTGATGTACTTAGAAGGAGCGTGTCATTTTGCGGGCGTATCTGTGTGTGTGTGTGTGTGTTTGTATCGATGTGTGCGTCGGGGTGTTTGAGCGCGAGGGTCGCACACGCGTTCGTTGGCGTTCGGGTGTGAGAAAATGCACAGCTTGTAAATGGGCTCTGAAGACATTGCAGCGTCAACGCGCGGAGCGCCTGGTGACCGTGGCAGCAGATGTGCGCTAAGGCACTGGGATTATGGTTTATTGCATGAGGAGGGGCGATAAAACTGAAAGAAGACGGAGGCCGTAATGAAATGCGCCGATACGTCCTAGGAGGACGTCTTCCTGATGAGAGCCTCTGCTGGTGAAGGCCCCCCCCCAAACTCCCACCCCCCCCCCCCGATCCCCACCACTCCTTGCTGCAGGACTGCAGAACCTGCTGACTCTGACTCAGCAATCACTACCGTCTCTCTCTCCTCTTTCCATTCTCTCTCTGACCAACTTCCTCTCTTTCTCTCCACCTCTCCTCTTTCCTCTCTTTTGCTCGCTCTCTCTTGCTTATCTCTCCGTCTCTGTCTCAATCTCCTCTTCTCTTTCACTCTCTCCCTCTCTCTATCACCTTAGTCGAGTGCAAGAAAGCACGGTGCACTCTTATTCAGCCAGATGCACACACATTCACTGAGACATTCATGTTCCTACTCATCCGTGGTCGTGTTGAGCTATCGTACTCAACACATTCCTTAATCACTTAGTCGATCATTCTAATAGGCGCTCTACAACTGTTTAGATTGGAAATAACATCGGAAAATGCCTCAGGATATGAGATAGCAGCAGTCTTGTTTCCTCGCCTGCTGGTCTAGTGAAAACTGGACGCTTTACAGCATCCAGTTTAATCCCACCGATCCAGAAGAAGGCGGCGCCCATCTCTTACACCGGCCATCGGACCGCGTTCATCGATCAACAGCCAACACATTCCCAGTCACATCCTACCAGCCTCCATGCTACCTGTGTCGGTGTGGAACACCGCCTGCCAGTCTGGTCGGGGAGAACTTCTGACAATAGAGCCTGGTGCATCCAACCAACATGACATAATCAATCAAAAGCACTATCTGGGATATACAGGGCGAAAGCCTTTATTCTCTGCTCAGAGTATTGATTGATACGCAGAGAGCTCTGTCACCTACTCCGGGCCGCCTGATAGCTTTCTTCGCACCATGTATCATCTTTTAACAGTGGCTCACAGTTTTCAAGAGAGTTGACTCGAAACGGCCAGATTTCCATCCATACACGTCTGTCTTCTATTTCTAAACGAGTACATATGCCTTTATGTTTTATGCATATCATCTTGTAAAAGGCATTTCGTTTTTTGTTGTCAAGCAACTGCCTGAATTTTACGTAGGCAATGTACTTTTCACAACCTTTTCACACAAAGTGGTTCATAAACAACACTTTAATATTTGCTTCAAATCGGCTTTTTTGACAAATAATATAATGCATAAAATATAACCCCCCCCCGACTGTCGCACGGAGACACGGCGACCCCTGTAGCAACTGCCAGCGCCGAGGCCATCGCTAACAGGGGAGGAAACCAGCCTCCCCCCACCAAGCCTCACCCTTCCCTCTCCCCTGCAGCTAGCGGGACCTGTGCCGTGACCCAGTGTGCGGCGTAGCCATCCGTTATTTGCCGTTTTAGCAAAGGAGCGCTTACGGCTTCTCGATCTAAAGGAGCCATTCATTAGCAGCTAGCTCATTAGGGAAGCGTGCACCGCCGAAGCACCCAGCCTGGCGCCTTTTAGAGTGCGGTTCTTTCATTAAGACGAGAGCCCGCTCGCCTTGCCGCACTCGGGAGAGGATGACCTTATTCGTCCGGGCCCCAAAACCGAACTGTATGCATTTTGTGTTTCTAGTGTTATGAAGAGCAGTTCATCTTGCTGGACCTTTGTCGGTCCCTGCACAGGCAGACAAGGCTATCCGAGAGAAGTTGTGTTATTCTTATTATATTAAAAGATCAGGAGCTGCTGGGAGTAGGTTATTTTAATGAAATCCAGGCCTCTGCTGGGGAAAAGCTATTTCAGGACGGAGGAGATAAAGATTTGATATTCCGCCTCTCTCTTTGTCACACTCTCTTGCACATTCTCGCCTTTTCCCTGTCTCTCTATCTCTGTTACACACACACCTGCCATGCTAGTGAGGTTCGCCGGCATTAAGGCAATCTGCTTAACTAAAGCATAAGAAGGGTTGAAAAACAGAGAAATAGGGAAAATGCAGGTTATATATCTCTGAGGAGGTGTAGAGGGGGGCGCACGGATAAACACTGGAATCAGGCCGTAGAGGGTGTAAAACCGGGGGAAAAAAGGGAAGCCTACAACCGTTAAAGTACCATTCTCTTTCAATGGCAAACACCATCTGTCAGGAGCAATAGTCAGCCAGCAGAGAGAGCGGAGACACCCCCGGCTCCTCTCACACACACATTTTGTCTTTCAGTATGATGGCATCAAGCAAGGCTGTTTCGCTTTGTGGTAAAGAAGCTTTTTGTACGGCAAACTGGAATAAAACGTGTAGGTGGGTTCAGTATTGAGGGACGGGGGGGGGGTGGAGTCTATTCATCTGGGGGATGTAAAGTTGGTTAATATGTGTCAGAGCTTATTGACGGCATCTGCTGGGGTCTTTGTGTCATTATGATCCTCATAGAAACACGTGTCCACGGCCTTGGATGAACCCAGCAAACCGGTTGTGTAGAAAGTTAACAAAGGATGTCATGGATCGTTTAGTGCTCGGTGCTTATTTATCACCGACAGCTACTTGTCATGCCGCCATGTGTTCAGATAGTACTGTTTTATGTTCTGCCTCATCCTGGATCCCTCACCAGAGAGACAGGCTTTAGAAAATTGCTTTTTGGATTGGATGTATGTGACGAAATGATTTGAAGTTAAGTTAGTTGGTGTTGATTGAATCATTCAAAGGGATTTGGAAGGATTACAGAGTAACCACAATGTTACCACTGTCTGTGTTGTATTCTAATGAGGATGATATACAGTTGATGCATTCACACGTCAACCAGGCACCTGCAGTAAACAGTCATGAACTCCTCATAGTTCATCCGACACTGCAGGCAACACACACAGCCTCTCTGTCGGTCGCACCTCAAGCTCTGACCCCCTCTGACCCCTCCTTCTGGCGCGGACATTAAAAAACACGGAGAAAAACCTCAAACCCGACAGATTCCTGCGGTGCGTCAGTGACGGAGAGTCAAAACGCGGAGGGAACTTTTATTTCCCCGCCACCGGGCCACAAAGGTGGGTGGCAGCTGTTGCTGCTGGCGAGGAGCGAGCATTCCTGACGTGCAGCAGCACCCCCTTCACATGAACCGTCCAGCCCGCTCCAGGGAGTACTCCAGGCCCGGCCCTGCACTCACACCACAACAGCCCGCCACGCCACACGCCCAGCCGCCAGCACGCACCTGTTTCGTGCCGGAGCTGCGGGGGAAATTAGACAGGATTAGATCAGATCGGCGGCGGCACACTGTTTAAATCCCCGTTGAGAAATTGTATTATTGCAGCGGAAGGGGCTAAGGCGAAAAGGTAAAGCGAAAAGGTAAACAAAGCGATCGCTGTACATTGATTACGCCCTAGGTCCATGAAGAGGGCGCCTCTACACAAACCAACCGTTTAATATGCGTGTAATGTGCTCCGGGGTTGAAGGGAATGCTAGGGTGCATCTATTGACACGGAGGATGAAATGAATGTCGACATGCGAGAATTGAAGGCTGAAGGCTTACAAAAAAGCTGAACATTTCTTTAAGCACAATGGCACAGGAAAGCTAGAGAGGGGGGGGGGGGGGGGGGGGGGGGTGTCGGTACTGGAATAATGATGAACAAGAGCGTGCAGCATGTACTTTGTTTGGATTCAGTAGCGTGTGTGAGAAAGTACCTCGACCATTACTGTGTGACAAAGGGACACGGGGCAAAGAGCCAAGTGTATAAGCCAGACAGCCAGGGGAGTGAAGAGGTTACGCTGGTAGACTGGGGAACAGACAGTCTAAGCCAACATTCAGTGTTACTCAGCAGGAGGGTGGAGGAGGATTGCTCTGGGGAACAGGTTTCAGCTGTCCCTCTAAATGCTTAACACCCAGCGTAGTGGGGGCCGACGTGTGGAGCACTGTAAGGCTTCTTCGAAAAATAGGAGTATACATAGTCTGCGCTTTTGCAGATTCAAGCTTTGTGAACGGCTTCTGGAGAGCCGATAGCTGATCAGCAGATACTCAGGAATACATTGAAGACTGATTTGCGCACGTGTGAAGTCGTTGGGTCTCAGGATTGCAGTCCCGTGCGGAGGAGGTGGGCTGGCCGGCAGATGTCACGGCTCCCTCCGTGCTCCTGCGGATATTGCCACCATTTCCCCTGGCGTTTCATCTGGGGCTCAACGGGCTGAGGAGCCCTTCTGCAGGGCAGGGCTGGCTGGAAAAACAAGAGTGCAGGAGCGGGATCAGAGAGGGCTTAGGCCCGGGCTGGGAGATTGTCCTCGGTTCTGGTTGAATGCAGTGCAGGCAGAAAGTCACGGTTTCTGCTCTGGTTCTTGTTGTTATGCTCGCTGTCTGCAGTCGGTGACCTTTCGGGTGACAACGAGACACGACCTGTCATGTGTTTTGTGCTGCTTGAGAGCGATGCTTGATGCTCGGGCGTTTTGAACGGCGCACCAGCCCTGTGGCGCCCTTACCATGGAGTGAATAAGAGCAGTGACCTCCGCAGCCGCAGGCACATCCAGAGCACAAACAACTGAAATAAGTAATCATTTCCAAAAGATGATTTCAATTCAAACGTCCCTTGCCCGTTATTCTTGAAACTCAATCGACTTTAACCAACTGTGTTTTCCGTTCCTTTCGTCTCCCCCGACCCCAGCGCGTAACCCCAGCCACCCATTTCCTATCGCCATCGTCTGCGACCAACTTGCCGAGTTCCAACCCGATTTGTGTGTGTGTGTGCGTTTGTATGTTTTTTTTCTTTTCTTTTACTATGCCATCTAAAGAGTGCATTAGCTTCAAGGGCTCCCTAGCTACGGGGTCATCGCGGAGGGGAAATGGTTTTCATTAGCGGGCATCATCGTTTCCTCCTCTAAACGGTATTAGTGAAGTCTTTATGGCTGAGGCTCTCCAGCGCACCTAGGAGACCCCCAACCTGGGAGCCATTAAGTGGCTGCTTCAGACCTATTCCACGCATTACCAACCAACAGATCAGGAGGAGGAGGTAGCAAAGATGAAACGCCCGGCCGGTTAGCGTGATGAAAAAGCGTGATGATATTTAGGCCTTTTAGAGAGGGTATCTTATTAAAGTGACTAGTGTGGGCGCTGGTGTGCCATGCTAATTCCTAGACTGGAGTAAAGGTCTGAAAGGCAGAGGCTTTGCATATTGGCATTTGGCTATTAACACGATGCGTCTGTGGTCGTCACAGACACACCGCTTTCAGTAAACACACACACACACACACACACACACACACACACACACACACACACACACACACACACACACAGTTTCGAAACATGTCTCCCTGAGATGTTTGTCCAGGCCGGGCCTCATTCGCAGTGAGATGATCCATTAAGTCATCTTTTGTAGCTGGCAACACACACCTAATTATATTAGCATTATCGACGGGAGACCAAAGGCTCAGGGGCCTCGGTGATATCTATAGATCATTTAGACTGGGCCGGCGCCTACATCTTCATCAATTGATAGCGGTTGCCAAGGGGAGGGTGTAGAGGGGGGTTGGGGTGTGTCTGACCTACAAGAGGATCCTGCGTCAGGAGACTATGGGAGTCACTGCCCGGCCTTGGCAGTATAACGCAGCGCTGAACAGCAAATAAAAGCAGACATTCCACTGATAATGAAAAATACAGGAGGAGGATAAAGGGAGGGATGAGCCTGATCCTACCTGTCTTGGCTCCAGCGGGCGTGGAGCAGGGAAATAGAGCGCTGTTAAACGGGTGATGGAAACCAAGCGGGTCTGGGTCAGGTGGATTTTAATTATTGTAGGGCTTTCTTTCACGTTTTTTTTTTTTTCTTTCTTTCACGGTCATTCACACTCGCTCTCTCCCTCCCTCCCTCTTTCGCTCATGCACACATTTCCACACAAACGATTGTCAGACAGATGCAATGCTGTGAAAAACTCCTACCTAGCTGGAACAATAGCATCAACATCTAAACGCTCACGTGCGCAGAACCAGATCGCAACCAAAGTGCATCTGTGGTAGTATCCACACGGCAGAGAGAAAACATCAGCATCTGGTGGGAGATGGAAGGGGGCGGTAATGATGACACAATGTTTCTGTTGGCTCCCTGGAAGACGAAACAGTGACACACGCAAAGCTTTGTTTGCATGCGTTCATTTGTGTAGTTCATTGTGTGTGTGAGTGTTTATGCGTGCGGTGCGAGAGGGATCGTGTCTTCGTGTGTGAGAGAAAACAAGTCGCTTCATTAGAAACCTTTCCCATTGAGCAGCACTGAGTGCTCGCAGTGAGAGCTCCCCTCCCTTATCCATAATTGATCAGGGGAGTTTGAGGGAATAGGGGCAGGCCCAAAGCTCCAAGGAAGGGACCCTCACACTAATTCACCAATGTACTCTCATCTCTCATTAATCTCAACCACATTTGCTAAAAATTCAATTGATGTATAGCCTATATTACACATTTTGTAAACGGCATTATGTTCAAAGTCACACAAATGTAATGAAATTAAAAAATGACTTTAAAACCTTTTTAAGGCACCTTTAATTGTGAAAAAGCATGGTGAAGACAGATCAGTTTGAATTGGAAGTGGTGACTACGGCAAGGGATGGATGCTTTCTTTGAAGAAGATGCCTGGATTCCATAAGTCAATAAAGTCCAGTTACTGAAGCCCATTTGAGCCTTTGATCAAATGTGAACAAACCATGTGGACCGCCACCGCACCAGATCATCTGGCACTACAGCGTTTACTGATTCTGAACGAGTTACGGTTCCACTGCAAACCTTTAGACACCTTTCCATCTTTGTTCAAGGGTATAGAGTAGAACAGAGTAGACGATTCAGAATACAAGAAGGCTGCCTGTGAGATGGAAGGAAAAATAGTATGAAATCCTGCGTGGCTGGAGCTCTGTATTGAGCCGAGGTCAAATTGATTGTCACAACCAGGTGTGCATGGGGAAGTGGAAGAATGCAGGTCTAATATACAAGCTTGAAAACACACGTGACCCCCTGGCTTCTGTACATGCTTTCCTCTCCCTGTCCACGTGTTGATGGATGGTATACCACAGGTAGAGGGACAGAGATGGAGCGACGAATAGAAAGAGTGACAGGGACTGTGTGTGTGTGTGTGTGTGTGTGTGTGTGTGTGTGTGTGTGTGTGTGTGTGTGTGTGTGTGTGTGTGTGTGTGTGTGTGTGTGTGTGTGTGTGTGTGTGTGTGTGTGTGTGGGGGGGGGTGCGTATGCACCTGCACCTTCTGCTATGTATGAAAGAATGCTTAATCACATGATTGGCCCGTTTATTTGCATTAGTGTGATTCTGAGAAATATCGTTTTACTGCCATGCCCTTTGCAGTGTGTAGGAGAGAGAGGGTGTGTGTGTGGGGGGTATTGTCCAGTTCCCACAGAGATTGCATGGGTCTCAGGAATCCCCTATATCTTGAGCCCGTGTCACATCGACTGGTAGAGGTCACCATACTCCCAGGGTGTGTGAAACCCTTCGCACGCATGTGTGTGCGCGTGCTCGTGAAAAAGTGTAAATCCTGGCTGTGCCAGGCAGCTCTATACCCCTCTGCAAGCGAAGAAGCGTATTGGGAAAATTCCATTGCTTGTGTCCCTACTCCCGGGTTGCCATGCTAGGATGTCAGTATAGTAGAATGTGGCCCTTCTATTTTCTGGGCCGGCTTTGCCCCTGCAGGCCCCCGCTGGATACCATGTGCCGACACCTAAATTCCCTACCCAGGTTGCCTGTGAACCAGAGGGCCATCCATCCATGACCTGTGTGTGTGTGTGTGTGTGTGTGTGTGTGTGTGTGTGTGTGTGTGTGTGTGTGTGTGTGTGTGTGTGTGTGTGTGTGTGTGTGTGTGTGTGTGTGTGTTCGATGCGTGTGTGTGTGTGTGTGTGTGTGTGTGTGTGTGTGTGTGTGTGTGTGTGTGTGTGTGTGTGTGTGTGTGTGTGTGTGTGTGTGTGTGTGTGGGTGTGTGTGTGTGGGTGTGTGTGTGTGTGTGTGTGTTGGGGGGGATTTCTCCAAGTGAGAGAATGTGAGGGGGGGCTGTGTGTGTGTTCTCTCAGTGTGGTTCTTAGAATTAAGAATAGAGAGATTAGTTTTGAAGGGCCAAGGAGCCCCTGGCTGGCATGCAGCCACCTAAACGGTGGACTATTGACAAAAACAGCCAGGAGATAGATGGCCAGTAATGAACTGCCCAAACTGCCTCTCTCTCTCTCTCTCTCTCTCTCTCTCTCTCTCTCTCTCTCTCTCTCTCTCTCTCTCTCTCCCTCTCCCTCTCTCTCTGTCTCTCTCTCTTTTCCTTTGTGAGTGTTTTGTGAAAAGCACCTGAAATGAATGGCAATCAGAGAGAGAGAGGGGGGGGGGGGGGGGGGGGGGGGGGGAAGAGAAGAGAAACAAAACCACACACACACATACACACACACACACACACACACACACACACACACACACACACACACACACACACACACACACACACACACACACACACACACACACACACACACACACACACACGTCATTGTAGGTCTGATCCATGGAGCATCCAGCTACATCCGTCTTCTCTGTGGCTTTTGTTTCCCCCAAGGCCCTGCCTAAGAGAGAGTGATATCTCCTTCGCCCCTTTAGTAACGCTGGCCCTTTTACCAACGTGACAAAACATCTTATTTGCGCAGTGGCTTATGGGGGTTGTTTGTTATTCTGGGCAGTGAGGACGGTGCTTCTGATGAGCAACACCATTCCGTCTCTCCCCCCAAGCAACCGATCAAACCTTTTCCCTGAGACGGGGCTGTTACAATAGCTGCATTCAGAGCCGACGGGGAGACGTCGCGGAGACATCGCCCGCTCATTTGTACACGCTGGCTGGAAACATGAACGCCCGTGAGGGATGGTAAAGATCTTCTCAATCTGTATGATTGCTAAGTGGAAGGAAAGGCCTTTTCTGCATACCCTCCCGCCCCCACCGATAGCAGGGTCGTGCAGCAGCATCTACTCCCTCTCAACAGGATCTATCAGAGTAAACGCTCCCTGTTTCCGTCATCGACTGAAACGGGGAGCGTTTACCACAACAAAAGCGCTGAAAGGGTGTCCGTACACCGGTATAGGCGCCGCTGCCGGTGTTGGTGCTTCAAAGACACATTGGCTATCGCCTAAAGACCCTCCTTTTATGGCAATAACCATTGATCTGCCAATCAACTCTTACTTTGAGAGGGAGCAAAGAAGGGGGTCGAAAGAAAGTAATCCAATTTTCAGCACTCTGGATAACTCTTGTGAGTGCTCTTGTTTGAGAGTGTGCTGGCATTTGACAGTGGACTGTGTGTGTGTGTGTGTGTGTGTGTGTGTGTGTGTGTGTGTGTGTGTGTGTGTGCGGGTGCGTTCGCGTGCGTGCGTGCGTGCATACCGATATGAAAAAGAACGAGCTACAAGGGGGGTCAGTGGTCGTTCCTGTTAATCAAGCGCCGGAGTGAAAGCAGTGGCCTTGTCAGAACCCTGGCCTGTCGTCCACTTTTCCATTGAACGGTGGCACCACTCTCCCCACGCACCAGAACTCTTCCCCCCCCCCCCCCACCTACTCACCTCAAATCCATTTCCCAGGAAGAAGGCCGGCGAGGTCAAGGCAGAGCAACAAAACAAAAAAAACAAAAAAGTTAAAAAGAAAATAGAGTGTTTGGCTCCACCCTTCTGCAGCACACTCTGCGGTCTGTGCCCCACAAATCAAACCCACCATCTGCTTCCAGAGTGGCGCTTAAAGCCACTGTGCTACCAGGGCCACAGGTGTATTAATACACCTGGCTCCATCGAATGTGTCAAAAGTCTTCTATCTGCTGCACGGATTACGAGGGCCTTTAAATCACCGCATGCGATGGAATAGCTGAGCAGTTTAGCTGAGCAGTCGTTACATCTAAAACTACATAGGATGGACTAGGAGGGGATTGAATAGTAAAGCATCAGACCCCAGGCCCTTGGTCATGTGGACAGGCCTGTTGAGACAGCAGGTGAGGCTGTTTCTCTCCCCTCACTGGATTACTAGCCCGCCGCTCCCGGCTAGCAAACCGCACAATACACATCCACACAAATGCACACTGAGCACGCACAAACACACAAAAACACCCAGGCCCATAGAAACAAACACAGAGGCTCACAAACACAACAAAACATTGACCTGTATGGCTTGGGTCAAGTAACAGGGTTTTTGTAATCTCTCTTCCCTGTTCTCCCCGTGCAAGTAACAAACACTACTCAGACTGTGTGGATCAGAGAGGGAGAGAGCGAGAGAGAGAGACTGTGTTTGTGTGTGCGTGTGTGTGTGTGTGTGTGTGTGCGTGCTATTGCAGATGCGGGTGCACTTCTGCCTCTCTCCCTTCTTGCCCGTGCATTGCGGAGTGCTTGAAGGAGAGGAGAGAGTCTAAATCGTATCAGCGGCGGACAGAGGGAGGATTGTTCCCGGGCAGATAGCTCCTCTGCATTGCATAGGTTTGAGGATTTAAATTAATCTCTTTGGTAGCAGTGGCTCTGTGCTGCCAAACAGAGGGCGAGCGAGGGGGAGTGTGAGAAAGAGAGCGAGAGAGAGACTGGCATGCATGCCAAGCCAACCCCAAATGTAGTTTCCTCTCCTTAAAGGTTTTCGAAACCCCCCCCCCTCCCCCTTACCCCCCACCACCACCACCACCCCATCTCCACCCTCCATCCCCGTATGTCTCAGCCCAGTCCAGTCCGGCTCTGTGGCCAGACTGGTTAGCAAACAGCTGCTATTCTAATTGGCCGAGGCAGTGAACAGGAAGTCCATTCCAACCAATAATGTCTGCCCATCTGCTTCCAGTAGCAGCATAGTCCTCGCTGGGTGAGTCCTGGCTGAGTCCTCGCGGGGGAAGAACTCCCTAAGGTCAATGATGTAAACACGGGACCTGGGAGCCCGTCTCAGCGTGGAAGCAGCTGCCCCCACAGACGGGGAATCTATTGTTTTACCAATCTTTTTTATTAGCAATGAACACATGATATCATTCAATTTGTTTACTGTCTGTGTGTTTGTTTGTGTGTGTGTGTGTGTTTAGGAGTTTTCCTGAATGTGCATGTGCACATACCTACATATGTGCGTGCGTTTGTTTCTGTGTGTGGTTTAGCCCGGAATCCAGGCAATACTGGGCAGATAATGAGATTTGTGTGTCCGTCTGTGTGGTGATTTGTCTCATTCTGGCGGTCTGCAGCCTGTCACCAGAGCCCGACTGGTACGCCTTTAGGCTTGATAGACTGAAGACTCCCAGTATAGAATTGATATTACACCCCACTTCTTATTTCATTTCATGCCCCGTCTAGCACAGGTTAATCCCCAGACCTGTCTTGTCCGTGACATCTATGGCGAGCTGTCGTGCCCTTCATGTCTCTGAGCCATTTGTTTACCTTGGTGTCTTTCTTCATTTCATTTCCTTTATTTTCTTGCCCATCTAACCATCATCGTCACAGAAATGTGACGATGACAGAACCGATTTCATCTATGAGACGTCTTTCACACTGCTATCATCTGTGTTCATGAAACAAATATACTTCTGTTTTTAGTACTTGGTAATACTACTCAAAATAGTATCTTAAATAGCCGTTGTTGGTATTTGTGCTTCAGCCCAAGAGAAACATGACTACCGCCCTAAGTTATTTTCAGAGAAGATTTGTGCATATCCATGGAGTGACTTGGTAGCATTAATCCTGCTTCCTTCAGCCTACATACCCACTGAACAGAAGAAGTCCTAGATTATCGTTTCCTCTCGGATGCTTAATGAAGACACCAGCCCTGGAGTCCTTCTGTCTCTACTGGCCCACTTGGCCTCCCTCCTCTTCCTCCTCGTCCTCTTCCCCTCCTCCTTCTCATCCTCTTTCTCACTCTTCCTCTTGCTGCTCTTTCCTCCTCCTCCTTTTGCTACCTCCTCCTCCTGCTCCTTCTCCTTCTTCTCCTGTTCCTCCTCCTCTTGCTTCTCCTCCTCCTCCTCTTCTCATTCTTCCTCCTGCTGCTCTTTCCTCCTCCTCCTCCTGCTCCTACCTCCACCTGCTCCTCCTCCTCTTCGTCCTGCTCCTCCACCTCCTCCTCGGTAGTTGGATTTAACCATGAGCCCATTCAGCCTAGCTACTACTGCTACCTCCATTTATCCATCATCAGGTTCCTGTTCTGTCTCAATTCATGTTGTTGTACAGTTTATGTTAAGCAGATCCATCTGATTGATAACTTTATGATTTTTCTTCCTGGACCCAATTTAAATCATCATATTCGGTCTGAGCAGTTCTTAGATAGAAATTGTTCCAGTATTGAGCGAGAGCGACTCAGCCATTTCAGCCGTGAAATGGGCTGTAATGTTACCCGACGAGGCAATGGCGCCCACATATGTCCTGTTTGTTATTGTCTCTAGGCAAGGAGAAGTTTCGGCTTTGAATTCTCGCAAGAGTTGAGTTGAGCAGAGAGGAAACGGCGGAAACGTGAGAGTTTGAGACAGGATTGCCGGCAGGAGTTTGTTGTGTCCAACCTCACAAAGAGTAGCTTAGTGGTAACTAAAATATTTGGTGACGGAGGTTTGAAATTGTAATGACAATAGGGAAATGTCCTGCCACAAAACAAATGTCGAGGTTTCCAAAAAAAGGCTTCTCTTTGAGCGAGCCTTGGTTAGACACAATAGCAAACAAACAAAAAAATGGTAACAAAAAAATAATTGATTCCTCTAAGAGTTGTATTTTTTTGTAGGTAAAAGGTAAAGATCCTTTCCAAAGTGATGTCAGTTAATATAAAATCTGAGCATGTCAGTGGCAAAAAACAAGCCCTTCTGCAGGATGTCCATTCACAGCGTGCTGCTGCACCACGGGGTTAGTGAACAGTAACGGCTGCTGCGTTCTCGCTCCATGCTGGACCAATTATAACAATTGTTGTCGGCATTAGTCACCAAAAGCTTCACTGGAAAATAAGGTCCAGGTTGAATGACCCCGATGTTATCCAGACAATGCACGAGTGGGATATGAGCGTGTGTCTTGTTTACTTTATAGATAAAATGTTGCTATTGTGCAACTATCAACAGGGAACGCGCCCGGAACGTTGAGTTTCAAACCTCGCCACGGTTGGTAGACATTTGAAATACAAACACAAAAAATCTGAAAACAATAGTGGGCAGCGTTTCTTTCTCAAAAATTTCAGATGGTAAGATGGTAACCGTAGAGAGCATCAGTTATCGTGTTGTTCTTTGTTCAACGTTGCAATTGTGTTCATTGTCATTCGATTAATTGCATTCCATTAGGGTTATCGATGACTTAATGGTCGATTGTACCCCACATTTCTGTTTAAATGAAAAGGATCACTAATCGGCGGACGTCACTTAACCTTGGGAAAAGGTGGGGTTCTTTGAATGAGTCCATAGTAGAGTCATGGCCGAGCATTAGCAGAATTCCATTAGCGTTGTGTACTAATGAATGGCATTAGTCTTTGGCGATGAAAATCAGTGTGTTTTTGTGTGTTTTTTTCCGGCATTGTCATAATGAGATGCAGCCCTTTTCTCGTTGAAACAATGCAGGCAGTTTGATTGGGGCTGAATGATTCCTTTTGTCTATTGTTTCTAAAGAACGGGAACAATAAGCGAAAAACGCTTTTCTCTCTTGAGATCTCTGCCTTGTTCAGCACAAGCACCGGCACACACGCACAAACTCATGCTCGCACAGGCAAGACAACCACGATCGCACACACACAGTTAACACACAAAAACTGGACACACTTAGGCTACATTCATTAATTAATTCATAAATTAATTAGCTTATTCATAAATACATTCACATACATGCACACACACACACACAAACACACTATTTCTGCCTTTCAATTTGAACACTTGAAAACAAGAGTAAATACCCTATCCTCGGAGTTGTGCAAAAAGAGTTACAGTGAGTAGCTGAAAACCCAGTGAAGGTTATTCCTGTGTGATTTACAAGGTAGCAAACATCACCTGCCTGAACAACACAAGAGAGAGCATTCAGCTTCCTTGTGCCTGAGATCCACACATATACAACCTTATGTGGGTCACACACACGCGCACACACATACACATGCCCACACACACGGACACATGTGCGCATACACACACACACACACTCACACGCACTATACAATAAGCCAGACAAGGGTTGTCTGGTTATTGAATCAAAGTTGGCCCTTGAATGCGAAAGTGACGGCTTAAACACAGGGTTTGTCATTAGGCTTTACACAGTGTGTCAGGGCCCTTCCACTGATTACTGGTCTTCTGTTAAGAGGCGTTTTTTAATAGAATTTCTCTCTCTCTCCGGTTTTCTCTATCTCTCTCCCTTTTTTCTTCCTTTCCCTCTCTCTCTGATTTCTCTCTCCTCGTCGTTTGTTCCCTTCACACTCTGTGTCTCTCTTTCTTTGTCTACCACCTTTTGTTTCTCTCCGTCTCTCCGTTTGTCTCCGTTGCCTCTGTATTTCCGTCCCTCTTTGTGTTTCTCATATCTCCCTCCCTTTTCACTCAGCTCTGTCTGTTTTTACTTTTCTCCTTAAATTTTCTTTATCGTCCACCAGCCCCCATTTCTGATGCAACGATTGGCAGTGGTGGGTAGAGTACTGGAAATCTATACTCAAGTAAAATTAAAATTACTTCCGTCAAAATCTACTATCCGCAGTAAATGTAAATATTCCAATTGAAAAACCCACTTGAGTAAGAGTAAAAAAGTACTTTGTTATAAAGTTACTCAAATTACAAGTTACTTTCCATTTTTGTATTGGAGTGCTTGGATCAGTGAAAAATACATAGGGCCCTATTTTAACGGTCTGAAACGCAAGTGAGAAGCGCAAAGCGCAAGTAGCTTTGTGGGCGGTTCTATGGCGATGTTTCTATTTTACCGGCGCATAAATGACTCTTGCGCCCAGCGCAAATCTAAAAAGGGTTGGTCTGAAGTAGCCTAATTACCCGTTGGTGTGGTTTGGGCGTAACGTGCAATAAACCAATGAGAGTGCCATCTCCCATCCCCTTTAAGAGCCATGAGCGCATTTGAATCTGAGTTTATATTTTGACAGCGCGTTTGCAGTCTCCGTTGAGACAGATGCATGGCCACATGAATTTCAAACTTCAAATGGCTCAGCTTATGGCCAAATAATATGGTCTAATTCACACAGGGAATAGCGTTTTCTTCCACAACTTTAGAAACAGTCCTCAAATGAATTTCGGCAAAGAAGACTTAACACACATATGATATGCGGTAACTGTGGTTCTATTTAATGATATGCGCAATACATTACCAAACATCGTTTCTTGGCGGTGGAGGGAAAAGAACGCGCGAGTTGCAAACTAGCAACGACACATGCGTCAGTGTAGAAAGTAAATTGCGCCGGATGCAAGGTAGGGCCCTCAACGTGTTTGAGTGCATGAGTTAGTGAGGGAGAGAAAGAGATGCACTCTTAAAACATTTCTTCACAAGTTGCTTCATTGTGTGTATTGTTCATTCAACATACATAGGCCTACAACAATATGTACAACAAAAAATTTCATTTCATTTCAAACAAATTTACACTAAAAATATTAATTAATTTCAGCTCTGTGCTGCATATGAAAAAAGGCAAGAGCTTTGTAGGAACACCACCAATTAAACACAAAAGAGACTGGCTTGGTTAGCTGATTGGCCTATCAGATTTGTCTTGACGTGATTACGATCCAGCCTAGCATGCACGCAAACTCACAGAGCCAGACACAACAATGACAAACAAGTTCCTGAGTGGTCTGCAGAATACAGTGTAACATAGTAACTTTAGAATTATATAAACTCTACGTGTACCGTAACCCCGCACCCCCTGGCGAAGATATCTTCCTGCGCATCTGCATCCATGCGTTTCTAGTCCTCAGTCCCAACGTAACGGTGGACTAGTCTCCTCAGCTATGGAATCGCAACAAAGTTGCAACCTATGGAGGACGCGTCGCTAACGTGTATACGAACGAAGATAATGTCTTTATCAAAATACTAATTTTAATGAAGTCACAATGGAATATGTAATTGAATAAAGAGTAGAATTCCAAATCCAATATTTACGTGAGTAAGAGTAAAATTACAGACTTAAAGAGCACCTATTACGCTTTTTAGACTTTTATGACCTATAAACGTTGTTAGATTTATAGTCATGTTTAACCATACTAAAGTGTCAAATAATGTCGTACATGCATTTAGACGTGTCCCTGCTGACCGTCTGGGGTGGCTGTGCAGAGCGCTAAACACTAGGGACGCCGGTGCCATTCACTTTTTTCCGGGATTTTTCTACGTAGAACAATCCGGATTTTCCATGTATGGTAATGCTGCATCATGCTCTTCCGGAAGGTAACCAATCACAACGGAGTGGGGTTGGCAGGAGGGGGGCGAGGGGGCGGAGAAGGACGAAACCGAGTGTTGACAGAGAATGTTGAAAGCGCCCGGATGAGAGAAAGAGTTTCCCGAAAATCTACATCTTTTTTTGTGCTGTGATTCGTGTCAGGTTGCTCTATAGGAGTCATTAATAAGAAATTAAGACCAGAAAAGTAGTATAATTGCAAAAAAAAAAAAAAAAAAAAGGAATGTGAATGTGTGTCCTTTACAAAAGGAATGTGAAAAGTTCTCGTTACCCGAAAAATGTACTTTTTTACTCATTTGCGTTACTTGTAACGCGTTACTACCCACCACTGCCGATCGGGACTTTCCTGGAATCCCACTCCTAAGAGAGGGAGTGATGAGCAGAGAGGAGGGGGGGGACTCATCGCCTTGGCTCCCCTCTCCTTCTCCCAAGCGGGAAGGAGAGGGGATAGAGGGAGTAGGGAGGAGAGCAGAGCAAGCCTTTCTTTCGCAGGTTTAAGAGGCATATAGCAAAGCCCCATCGCCAGACTGGCAAAGACCCATAGGAGACCAAACTAATGAGGACGAATACAAGGAGAGAGGGAAGTGGGCCAAGAGTGTATGTGAGGACGGGGGAACGGAGGAGGATGACTGTTGGGGGAGAAGGGAGAGGAGAGGCAGAAGAGGCGTTGTTTGAGTGCATGTGAGGATAGGAGCACCAGGAGGAAGTCGTTGGAGGAAGGCAGAGGAGAGACACGGCCAG
The DNA here is from genome assembly GCF_031168955.1 of Gadus macrocephalus. Taxonomy (NCBI): domain Eukaryota; kingdom Metazoa; phylum Chordata; class Actinopteri; order Gadiformes; family Gadidae; genus Gadus; species Gadus macrocephalus. The sequence continues at coordinate 14,911,547 of NC_082389.1, forward strand.
GCGAGCGATGAGAGATGCCTTTTAGATGGCTGAGATTTCAACGGTGTCAGCAACACCAATTGTGTGGGTTGGTGTGTGTGTGTGTGTGTGTCTGTCGGTCTGTCTGTCTGTCTGTCTGTCTGTCTGTCTGTCTGTCTGTCTGTCTGTCTGTCTGTCTGTCTGTCTGTCTGTCTGTCTGTCTGTCTGTCTGTCTGTCTGTCTGTGTCTGTGTGTGTGTGTGTGTGTGTGTGTGTGTGTGTGTGTGTGTGTGTGTGTGTGTGTGTGTGTGTGTGCGTGTGTCTGTGTGTTTGCATGTGTGTGTGTGTGTGTGTGTACTTTTCTGTTCTTTTGAGTGTGTGAGTCTGTGCATATCTGTGTAGGAGTGTGTGTTTGCATGACTGGTCTCTATGATGGAGTGTCTCGTGGGCGTTCAGTTTGGCCCCCGCCCACCCTTTAGTTTGATTTATCTCTGATTGGCTGAGGAAGACTGTCCATCACGCGCCCCTGGTGATTAGACAGCTAGTCAGCTCTTCATCATCATGCAACCCTGTATCAGTGCAAACGTGTGTGTGTCCGCCTATGTGTGTTTGCACGTGTTGTGTGCTGTGTTTATCCAATTCATCCTTCACTCTTGGCCCAAGATCAGAATCTCTGGTATTAAATATTTGTGCTTGCTTCAATATCAGCCAAGTGGTATTTTCAAAGGACGACGTGTATATATATATAAAAGTTTGAAAGTTGATTTATTTTTAGTGGACTTTCTATTTCCTGGGGCTGAATAGAAGAGTGTGCGGCAGCACAGACTTGGTGTGGGAAGCAGTGTGATAAAACAGAATGTGAGAGCGAGTGGGTGCCCGGTCCGGCAGGGAGACAGCATGGAACTTAGCATGCAGTGCATTTCCATAAAGACTCAGAAAATGACAAGTTACCCAATGTTTTCTGTTGCGAAATGTGAGTGTGTGTAACAGCCAAAGGTGAAGATGCAGCTGGTGCCTGTCAATAGGAAAAGGACACAACTGTGTTATCTACGCTTTGTTGTATGAAATCAGCTAATTACATGCCTAGGCGGAGATGTCATTGCTGCGTTTTTGTCCGCTTTTGTAAATGTTGAACTGAACTGTGTTGTATGGAGTGGAATGTATTTAGATAATGTTTTGATTCAGCATTGTTCGATGCTGAGAGCTTTTCATTTGGGTAGCATTCCCCACATGGCTGGCTGGCTGCAGTATTTCAAACTTCCTCTCTCTCTCTCTCTCTCTCTCTCTCTCTCTCTCTCTCTCTCTCTCTTTCTCTCTTTCTGTGTATTTTTCTGATTTCCGTGGTTCCCTCTCTCCTTGGGTCTCTGAATATCTCTTACTTCATGATTCTCTCTCTCTCTCTCTCTCTCTCTCTCTCTCTCTCTCTCTCTCTCTCTCTCTCTCTCTCTCTCTCTCTGGTTCTCTCTCTCTGGTTCTCTCTATCTGGGGTCTCAACAATGCTCTCTCCCCTGCTCTCTTCCAGCCCACCCGGAGGTGTCCAGCACCGGGAGGCCCACCGTGAGGCAGCCTGCGGCTGCGGGGGTGCCCAAGGGGAGACCCCAGAAGCCCCCTGTGGTGCGGGTCAGAGGGGGGGCGTCCGCGCCTCCCAGCTCGGGTGGACCGTGGAGCCTCGCCCTGCTCCTCCTCCTCACTATACTGGGACTGCAGTGGAACTTCTTCTGATCTCACACACACGCACGCACAGACACACACATAAACACACACGCGCAGACACACACGCACACACACACACACACTCATGCATCAAAGCTGCGTGCCATTAACCAGTAGGGATGGGAGGATTGGCGTGGGATTGAAGGAGTGAAGATGGATGGGACTTTATGTGCAGCAAAGAAGGATAACAATGACTTAGCCTTAGCCTGTGGGCAGGGGCTAGTATCCCAGCATCATCAAGTGTGCGTGTTTGCACAAGTTACTCCCACGCGCACTCATTCACACAGATTGTTTCCTGGCCTGCTGCTTTCTCTGGCCTGCTGCGTGTGTTCTGCCAACCGCGCCTGCCTGCGTGCCCGTCTGTGTGTGTGTGTGTGTGTGTGTGTGTGTGTGTGTGTGTGTGTGTGTGTGTCTGTGTGTGTGTGTGTGTGTGTGTGTGTGTGTGTGTGTGTGTGTGTGTGTGCGGAGACGCACAGCAGTGCCCTTACCGCTTTCTGCTTACAATATTCAAACACACATAAACACGCACATTTGTGTGCGGTGTGTGAGTGCGTGCGCGCCCCCCCCCCCCCCCCCCCCGGATGCCTCACAGACCAGAACTGCATCTTTAGAGTTTGCTTCAACACACACAGCCATGCAGTCCCACACAAATACATAGCACAATATTATGTACCCAAACATCTGTCTTCTTTTTTCTTGCGCTTGGTTTTTTATACGAACCCTTGTTTGGCTCAAATCTGGCGGTGGCCTGAGTTTGCCTGGCAGACAACGTGAGTCCAACGCATAGAACTGTCGACTCCCTTCTCCTCTCCCTTCCGACGAAGCCGTAATGCATGATAGATTGATAGTTAAGGTCCAGCTGCCCGGGTTCAGGGATAGCAGCTTTGATACGCTTTGATTTGATTGCGGGGCCTCTTCAGGGCGAGCTTACAATGTAATTAGTCTACCACCTTATGTTATGTGGAGAATAAGGGGGCGAGCACGACTGTAGTAGATTAGGTGTGTGTAGTATGTTATTGTATATAGGCGATGAATGATTAGTTCCCCAGTCTAACTTAACCCAACAAAAAAGCTCTTTAGCGGCGAAACGGATGTGTTTCTTCTATCAGCGTTGAATGAACTGTTCTTGTCCACTCTATCAAACACATTGGGAAAAAAGGAAACTCTTTAAAAGGTCTATTTTGTATAACAAACGTGAAACGGCATATAAATGGACATCAACAACATTGTTTTCCCGGTTTTCTTTTTTTCACAGTGGAACCGCCTTTGAGTTCAGTCGACTAACCAATCTGTTGTCCACCCAGTTGCATGCTGCACATTAATGCATATCCATCACTTTTTGAAACGATATTAAAACAATGGGTATCTTTCTTTGAATGAGACAGAACGAATGAGGACATTATGGCGGTAAAACAGCAGCGAGGAGCTGAAGGATCATCAGTCTTCACAGGACAACGTGTTGGATCGTGTCTCCTTTCAGAAGACACAGTGGGGAAAACAAAACACACATTAGCCCAGCGTTGTCTTTGCACAAAAACTAATTTCAAAACAAACCAAATCTATATATCATAATACAAACACAAAAAGGCGTCCTTCCTTCCACAATACAGCGGATGATTAATGACAATTCTCCTGCAAACAAGAGAAAAGCAAAACAGCCCCATCGAATAATTTTCTCTGTCTCAAACATTGGTTCTGCAAGCAAGCAGTTAGAAAGTAGTGAGACTTCTACAATGGCTGTATGTCTTCTCACTCCCTGTGTGTGTGTGTACAGCAGCAGGCAGCTCTGGCCCAACTGCAACAAGGTGTGGATGTTAGACTGGAATAGGATGATGAATGTAGGCCCAGATTCACCGCAAAAGAAAAGAAGGAATAAAAAACAAATGTAAAAACGTACACAGACAGAGAATGGTCCCTGTGCAACCTATAAGGGGTTAAAGAAGGTCGTAAAGGAGAATGTATTTTCATTGACGTTCTATTTCTCCCCCCGACGGACAAACGCTCCACATGTGGTTCTCCACAGTGGCGTAACACAGCCTGTTTTAATGGTCTGCAGGATGATGATTAAACTGCTTTTAACTCCCGCTATAAAGTGACTTGTTTCCGGCTATCACTGGCGGTTGAGGGGAGGGTTGCTTGCTCTCTTTAATCCTATGCGATTGATATAAAAAAGGTAAAAAACTGAACGGTTGAGTACTTAATGTTGCATTGTAAACGCAGATCACACTTGATCCACAAACTGTCAAATCTTTTTCTCTGTACTGTCCTTTTGTGTGTGTGTGTGTGTGTGTGTGTGTGTGTGTGTGTTTTTCCCCGATTGGTCTCAACCGCACACGCACATATGATTTACAATCCTATGCAGTAGCATGTGTATAAATGTATATATCTAAAGTGACTTAATGTTTGTTTTGTGTATTTTTTTCCCGCCCATTTATTCTTATTTTTGTATGGCGCTATGGAGCAGAGATCTATAATTAAACATGCTGTCCTTCACTTCCTGTTCATCGTCAGAACTCTGTTCTTTTTCACGTACCGTAAACATTAAATGTTATCATGTGGATATAGATTGGTTTGTGAAGAGAAATTCCAATACTACCATTCTTATTTATTATCTGCCATTCATATCTATCTTTTAGCAATCTTGATTGCTAAAAACAACAAGGTACATGTGGTACATACAATGTAAAGGTAGGGTGTGGACATTCGGGAGCAAACCTGTTTGGCTAGGAGTAAAAGAAAACAGCGACGAGTAATGAAAAGTATGAGTATCCGAGCTGGTTTTGACGGTCAAGTCATAAGTACTCCATCTAAAACTAGTACGAAGAATATGAACCAAAAATATGGCATCTATCTCGAAACATCAATCTTGCGGTGTATAATGACAAACTTTGTTTTTCACCTTAACTGACTGGATCATCGTCCCATAAAATATAGAAACAGACATTTTCATTTAATGGTCCTTGGTTGATAAAAAAAAAAAAAAAGCTAGAGAGAAACACAGACTGCAATTAATCAGGCGTATTACCCTGCTGAACTCACCTTGCACGTTGGCATTTCCTCTCTACGCCATCATGGGCTGCTCTCCCTCAGCCAGTCAAAACATTGTGGATATCGGAACCGATAAAAGATTTAGCGTTGCGTTAAAAAAACCGATAAAACCTTCTCTGCCTCTCAGCAAAACAGGGATCATTTGTTATCATCACATTTCTTATTAAGCTGAGTTTGTTATTTGTTTGCTTGTCAAAAAGCCTGGGTCATTGTTTGTAAGTTCCTCTGTTATATTTTTCAACCATCAGAGAAAGACTTAAACAAAATGATCATGATTACTTTATGATTTATACAAAGGACTATCGATTTGGCTCCTTCAATCCACTGTTTCTCGTCCTCACTGCCCCTAAAAACAAACTGATGTGATCCAGACCGCTGAACCACAGGAGGCTAGCAGGGATGTGTGTGCGTGTGTATGTGTGCGCGTGGGGGGGGGGGGGGGGGGGTTAAAGAGGGCAAGCCTCCACACTCAGGCCCTCTCTATTTGTATCCAGGAAGCCTCTCGTCTCGCTAAACATATCATCGGGTCTGACGATGCAGCCAAGACTGGCTCTGCCACGAATAGAGGAAGAGGAATAGAGAGAGAGAGAGAGAGAGAGAGAGAGAGAGAGAGAGAGAGAGAGAGAGAGAGAGAGAGAGAGAGAGAGAGAGAGAGAATGAGAGAGAGAGCGGTTAGAGAAAGAAGAACGAGAGAGAAAAAATAATAAATGGGTTAGCGTTAGGGGGTAGAGAGAGGAGGAAAAGGGAGAGATAAATGAGGTGAAGGGGTAGAGGGAGGAGAGGAATGAAGTGAAGGAGGGGTAGAGGTTATAGAGCGGAGGGCAGGAGCGAGGGGGAGAGGGGAGAACGAAGCAGACACGAATAGGCCCTGGCTGTGGAAAGGACAGTAGCAGACAGTCGGCCGTGATGACAGTGGCGTCGAGCAATGACAGTTTGCTCGCTCAGCTGATGTGTGGCTGACCTGCTGGCTTCTTCTCCGGGGGAAAGTATGGCTATTTATGGGCTATAATTACCCTGTATTAGTCAGTGCTTGCTACTCCACTGGTAGCTCTGCTCTTAGCTTCACTTACCATAGCTTCTGTGTATCGTCATATACAAACATACTTTAGGTTACCGACACAGGTAGCCACGCAGGAACAATGAGGGAGATCTGTTGTCAATTTGGAGTTTGTCTTGCGACATAGTGAGTGTGCCAAGCAAAAAGGAGATTTGTCATGCCTTTGTGTCTCACGCGGTATCACAGATTAAATAACAAGGATCTCCTCGGGGTTCGATCTGCCGCTCGGTAGCATCATAATCTCCGGCACGTTATTCTGCATTTTTCTTTTGTCCCTTTTTCTCCTCGCTATCACCGTTTTCCATCAATAAACCTGATAATTGGTTGCGGTGACTCTTGTGACTCGCGGTGTTGCGAGACTCTCCCACACAACAGCAAATAGATTAGAAGTGACATTCACAATTGGTTATCATGCTCTGCCTTCCGTCACTATTAGTGTAAGAGCATTTGATGGCAGCATGGCGGAGTACGTGCTGCCCTTCCAATTCCCAGCCGGGCTACACAGAGAGACACACCCCCTATCCCCCACTTTAGCCATTAGCCTGGGAGCACAAAGCGAATGTCACATTCCTGGAGAAGCACGCATAGTGTAAACACACACATATGCACGCGTGTGCACGTACACAAGCAAACATGTACATGAGCATGTACACAGACAAACACATGTGCATACATGCATGCACATACAGTACATGCAGGCACATGCATATACGCATATATCCACACACACACACACACACACACACAAACATACACGTGCGTGGACATGTATGTACATACATGTATGCACGTACATGCACAAGCACAAGCACATACACACACAGAAACACAATGCTTTGACCATGTGTTGACCACCAACACTCAATAACCTAACCCTCAGAGACACACACATAAACACATACCCTCAGGCCTTGGCAGAAATGCAGGCACATTCACATATTTACACGCTCGCAACCACACACACACACACACACACACACACACACACACACACACACACACACACACACACATACAGACCAGACACACACACACACACACACACACACACACACACACACACACACACACACACACACACACACACACACACACACACACAGACACAGATACACAGACACACACACACACACATACCCACAGACACAAACAGACACAGACACTCCTACATGGTCCCACACTGTTGCACACAGTCCCTCACATGCTGAACTTATTTGATCAGTGGAGTCTATTTCACGCCTGCTCCTGAGTGTCTGTCTCATTCGGTGAGGAGAGAGAGAGAGAGGAGAGAGAGAGAGGGAGAGAGAGGGAGAGACAGAGAGAGTGAGAGAGAGCGAGAGCGAGAGCGAGAGCGAGAGAGAGAGAGAGAGAGAGAGAGAGAGAGAGAGAGAGAAAGCAAGAGAGAGAGAGAGAGAGAGAGAGAGAGAGAGAGAGAGAGAGAGAGAGACGGAGAGAGAGAGAGAGAGAGAGAGAGAGAGAGACGAAGAGAGAGAGAGAGACGAAGTGAGCAGGTCTCAAGCTCTGAATCCATCCCCCCCACCCCCCAGTCTGTGAGAGGATTTCCTTGTTCCCCCCCACCCCCCAGTCTGTGAGAGGATTTCCTTGTGTGACAAAAGTCATGCCGACTGCACCGCTCTCTCAAGCTCTCACTGGGACTGAGGCAAGGAGCGGTGTAAGACTTAAAGAGTAAAATAAGAGTATCAACGCCGAAAATGTTTCACAAAGTGAGACTCTGAGGATGGGAAACAGAGGAAGGGAACTTGATTCGAGTCAACGATTTGACGAAGCTGTCCTTATAAATCCATATCACACAATGGTTATCTTGGCCAGCTTAAAGATGACACATTAAATGTAGGTGTGAAGTGTAGTGTATATTTATACACACACTACGTGCTGCGGAGGGGGTGTGTGGAGGGGAGTGGATAGGTTGGTCAGTGAGTGTAACTCTGAGAGCGAGAGGGACCTGGGGTCACAGCTGCTCAGCTCTCTGTCTGAGCTATTTTAAATGCTAGCACACATCAGCGATTCTGTCCAACTGGTAGGGCCCGGCCACCTCTCCGTGTCCGCATGCACACGCACATGCATGCACCGACAAAAACACACACACACACACACACACACACACACACACATGGGTATAGGCACGCATACAAACGTCTGTACTATATGAGCACAAAAACTCATACGTGCACACACACACACAAACACAAGGACACAACCAAAGATCTTTGTCATACCCTCTGCCTTAATTGATGTTTGTGATGATCTTGTGGCCCACTTGCTGGTGTTTCAGAACTACGGTTTAAGTGTGACACATCAGTGTCATGGTCACCTACATCCCTGACAAGCATTGGCTGTTTCCACTGAGGTGACCTGACACTGAGGTGACCCCCCCCCCCCAGATAGTCTTACCTTGTCAGTCTGGGGATCAGAGAGTGAGGGGGAGAGACATGGACAAGGGGGGAGAAGTGGAAGAAGGCTCTGCAAATAGCTTTTGGAATGGAAGAAAGCGGCCAGGATGAAGCCTCACATGGCTGCAGTTGCTCAGACGATTTGCAGTCTACGGCCGTCCATCACCTCTAGCACCTTGCAGTCCTTACACCGAGCTCCCCGCTTGGCTACCGCTGTAATGCTAAACCACGTTAGAATCACATGTACACAGGAGCTACACTGAACTGAGGTAATGGAACTAGGCTGAGCCCAGGTAGCATTGCTTTCAATGATAACCAAACTGAACCAGTTAAACTATGCGCACTATGCTAAGCCCAGCTAGCATCACTTTAAGTGAGCCAAACAGAACTAACTAGTCAAACTATGCTAGGTCTAGCTAGCATTGCATTCAATGAGCCAAACTGAACTAAACCAGTTCAACTATGTGTCCTATGCCAAGCCCAGCATCACATTCAATAAGCTAAACCGAACTAACCATAGTAAAGTCAATGAACCCCATGCTGGAGATGAGAAACAATGGGCAAGCTTCAACTACCCTGACAGGGGAGTGACACTGGTCCGCGGGCAGCTCCCTCCTCCTGTCTCCCTAAGATTATCCTGGCTTGTCAGTTGTGTTTTCTCATCATGCCGAGAGTGGGCTGGCGAGAGAAGGCCTAGTAAACAGCGGTGCCCATGCAAACTGCCAGCTGCCATGGGGCTTTTGTCAGGCTTCCTCGTACTCTCTGACTGTGGGAAAAGTCAGAAAACTAGGCAAGATCTAACAGGTCCCTTCTTCCAACGGCCAACGCATGGTGTGCGCCACTTTTTGGCTCGCTGCCAAGGGAGCACCCTTAATTATTGATGCGCCAACCCAAAAAAAAAGTCCAAACCAGTCATGTAGATTAGATGCCTTCAGTCAGCGAAGATGCAGATCAGCAATGCGACCACACAACCGCACCCGAATATGTCCCATTTATTATTCCAAAAATGAGTGTAAGCACATTCTGAGGAGATTTTTGTGAAGGGCATCTCAACCCAAACGAAGCAGACAGGCGCCTCAGGCAAGTTATAGAGGGGAATATACATGAACGCACTAATTCAGAACATAGTCAGTGGTGCCATAGTGATGGCTCGAGCTAGAAAGGTCCCTAACGTCACTTTATTTATTATTTTCCCCACTGTTGTTAAAGTAAAATAGAAGCAAATATGAATAGCCTCCCTTTGCTTTTGCAAACTAACACCTTCCCAAAAGCCTGCGTGCATGCACACGCTCACACAAATATAAACACACACACACACACAAACACAGGAGCACAGGACACTCACACAAATGCACGCAAACACACGCATACGAAAATAAATAAATACAGACACACACACACACACACCCACGGACAAGCCTACACCAAAGCCCACATCAACAACAAGCAAATATATAAACAACAACGAAATGCACAGGCACAGGTTGTAGTGGGCGCAGGTCAGGCTCATTAAAGCAAGTGTTAGAAGACTGAGGAAAGTAAAAATTTATGAGATACAGATTCTGGCTACAACAGTAAAAGGATTTGTTTGTCACAGCAGGAATTCATTTGGCATTCATTTTATAGGCTGATGACATTATTTTGGCTAATAGTGTTTGATTTGTACTTTTTGTACCAAATAAATAAAGTTAAAAAAAGAAACTTTAATGGATGAAGCGCATTATCAAACACACAGAAAATCACCCAATTTATTCCCTGGCCGGCATGGGGAGCCGATGAAGACGACACTAGGTGAGAGAATGGTGTCGTTAGAATGTATTGCGTCTTCATGGGGCCCACAGAGGGGACACATTAATCACTGCAAGAGCCCGCCGAGAGGGAAACAGATTAGGTGTGTATACACATGACAACAGCCAGCCACGGCCATTTGTGGTCCCGCTTGCGTGAGCGCCCATTACAATTAGATGTTGTAGGGACCTTACTTTGGATAGCGTGCACAGTACAGGTGTGTGTGTGTGTGTGTGTGTGTGTGTGTGTGTGTGTGTGTGTGTGTGTGTGTGTGTGTGTGTGTGTGTGTGTGTGTGTGTGTGTGTGTGTGAGAGAGAGAGGGAATTAGGTTCCTAAAGACATGGCTGCTCATTGCCTGAATTCAGTTTAAAAGTGTGTCTTAATGTCCATTTAGATTTTTTGTGATAGTGTGTGTATGCGCCTGTGTGTTTTTGTGCATGTGTGTGAATGTGATTGTGCGTGCGTGCGTTTGCGTGTCAGCTAGAGGGATGTCTGTGCTTAGGGTTCTCTGTGTGTATATGCGTACGTAGCCATGTGGGTGTGCGGGTGTATGCGTGTGCATGCGTGTGCGCATCACATATTCCACACATGTGTGATCCCGCCTCACGTGTTCAAGGCTGGTTGCCTCCTCGTGTCGGACATGCTCTGTTTTTCATGCTGAAGGCAGACACTTCCTTCGTGTCCAGGTGATGGATGAGTGCTGTGGGAGCCGTCGTCCGTGGCTCCCCTGGGAGTCATCCTGCCTCTCACCCATCCTGACGTTCTCTCTCTCTCTCTGACACTCTCTATCTCTCTCATTTTAAATCTCTCTCTCTCTCTCTCTCTCTCTCTCTCTCTCTCTCTCTCCCCCCCCTCCCCCCGCCTCTCTTTCTCCCCCCTCCAGCCGGGCTTAGAGAACTGGGTTACACTGCTGAGAGGCTGAGTCCATGAAGAGAATTCGGTATCCTGCAAACACATGCCTCTTGCTCTATTAAACAATTTGGCCTCTCCTGCTATTTCTGAACTTCTTCAGTGCCAGTAACCTGGAAGCCAGGAGTCCACAGAGGAGATCAGGCGAGGGATAATCTCCCTGATATATACAGTATATTCACGCTGATATATGACTTGTCTATGAACTTTGACTCCAATCAAAGAACATGTTTGTCTATGCACATTTCTATTCATGGGTGCCTGACTCATGTGTGCGTGCGCCCATGAGTCACACACAGACACACTCACAAACACACACACACACACACACACACACACACACACACACACACACACACACACACACAGTCACAAGTGTGGGACTGTAGGGATGAATGATTGAGCGCCTAGACAGGCGTGCCATTGACCGTCGGCGATGGGGGATCGGGGAGGCCAGCCTCTGTCCCATGGCTCCACTCTTCAAAGGCCTTCAAAGGGGGGCTGAAATCAATGCTGTCTCTCGCTCGCACGCATGCACACACCCACACACACACACGCACACACTCACATGCAAGTGCACAAGAGCACACACACGCAAGTGTGTACACACACACTCACGCACCATGGTCACTAAAATGTCCCCACTTGAGGGAAGTGGTATTGATGGTGGTGGTGATGATGATGATGATGATGATGAGGATAGCATTGGGAATGTTGAGGATGATGATGATGATGGTGGTATTAGTATGCATTCCACTATTGGCTGATTGCTTATACTTTTCTGAACAATTATGTGAAGGGGAGACGAATGGAAGTGCAGGATAAACAGCTCGAGGCACACAGTTTATTCACACTTTACACAAAAACTGCGATTCGTCATCCTGTGATCTAATGCTTTCTTCAGGAAGCTCGATCCCTTGGGTCAAACAAATGCCATTTTTCTAATGAGCAGGTGAGCAGTAATTGAAAACACCTGCCAATGACTCACCTGTCTTTTAATTGGGTCCTTAGAGCCATGTCTTTCCTGCCTACCCCTTACAGACAGTGATAAACCACCTGCACATCCACACAACGTTCCCTGACTTACTTCAGTAAGGTAGGCACCCATGTACAATGTTTCTGTAAACCTTATATGTTCATTTTCAATCAGTGGAAGCAGCCCGTACGGAAACAAGTGAAAACAAAGCGTTATTGCATAATTTGGCGAGCTGGTAAACACCTTGACGGTCTAAAATGACACACGTCCTATGCACAACAGCGATAAAATCACTCATAAAGAACATGCATTGGGTAATTAGTATAGGCAAGAGTGGAATCGCTATGTTAAACCAAGACACATTAACATATATAGTGGCAGTGGAAATAACAGGGCTAATGAGGACGTCTGGATGACTTGAATCCAAGGGAAGTTTTGATGTACGACTTCCGCAAAACACACACGCATGCACATAAATACATATATTTACCACACCCCAATTGAACTTCCCATCATAATTCGAAGTCAATGATATATGAGGTTCCTCCCAACTGTCCATCCAATAAGCCCCCTTAAGCACAACTTCTCAAGTAACACCTTCAACATTCGTAAATATAAAAAAAATCCATATAAACACAAACAAGTGTCACTTCAAGGCAGGAAAAGAGAGATCAATTACCTTTGAGGATGTTGATAAATGCCATGTGTTGGCTTTATGGTAACATATGTACGGGCTCAAACTGTAAGCTCGTTTAGTTTAACAGGCTACAAGTTCCCCGAGTCACTGGCTCCTTCATTAAACCCTGGGCCGGACACAGCTAGTGAGCCCTTGAAAAAGATCTAATCGAAAGGCATCATCTTATATGTCCTCATTACCGGGTGTTTCGTCTTCTACGTGTAAAAAATCTCCAAACTAAATGATTTACGACCAGGACGTAAGCCGAGTGTTCATTTCGGTATGGGTTCTGGTTTTCTGACGAGATGGTAATGTTGAACCTATTGTCATTTTCCCTCTGTAGGAGTGGAATAACAAGCTCTTTCCTTCCACACTGAGCCAATAAAAAGACAGAATGCGAGAGGCATAAAGTATCTTGTCTGTAATTTCACATCCCAACTACAAGCACTTTGTTGCATTTATTGGTTTAAAATGACGTTCCAGGCAAGTAGGCCCTGTACAGTAAATCAATGAGAGAGAGGTATGCGGCACGTTCTCTCTCACACCCTCTGTATCTTTCTTTCTCTCTCGCTTTCTCTCTCTTGCTCTCCCAACCCCCCTCTTGAAGGAAATGGAGGCGCTGCATTACAGCTTCATTTGAAACCCTACCAGAAGAAAGACTTGTTTCCCCATCTGACAGATTTACCGCCTCGATTTGTTTTATAGTCGCGCTCACAACGGCGTGCACGGAGGAACGCTGAGGTTGCCAATCCATGTAAATGGCGATTTCCCCATATTAGCTGCATCTCTCTGGATGGTCAGAGCCATATAGGGAAGGGGGGGGGGGGATGCGTTTGGGGAAACTATGCCAACTACTCGGGCTGCATGTCGATCAAAGCACGTTTGGAAAAATCACCCAATGGAAGTTTCCGATTCACATTCCAGCAGAAGGAAAACATATAATTCTATAGCCACTTATTGCGTTTCGATAAAATGGTGAACCTCATGAAAGAATGGTAGCATGCCATCTTTTTTAAATGCTGATGATAGTTTAAATGCTTTAATGATCCTGGATAAAACTTCCAATCCAGTGCCTACAGTCTCAATTCAGATTCAAATGGGCTGCATACAAGTCAGTTCATAAGTTCACACGCTAGTGGTCTGACATGACCTGAATCTTTGAGTAACACGAAAACAAGATAGTGGTCTAAATCTAGGCTTAATCATTGCCCATGAGAAAAGAAAGTAGGTTCTGAACGTGAGTGCTCCCATGGGTGCCATTCCACTTCTCACATCACTAATATCAGTAGAATGGCTTTTTATCCAGCTAAACGTAGCCCCAGACTATGTTGTTAACCCATCCCAGTCGTGTCTCTGTTTTTTCTTCCTGAGGCTATAGGACAGCGAGCATGCAGCGAATATTCTGCTGTAGAAAATGTAAGAGCAAGAAAAAGCCAGAGAAAGTCCTGACCCTTATCTGGAACTGATGGAGAATGGAATCTGGACACCAGCGGAATGGCTCAAGAGCAAAGGTAAACAATGGATTACTTCATGGGTACCAGCGGGAGGGTGGGGGCAGTGCCCGAGGACGACGGGCCAATCAGGTGCTCCGGAGCACCAGGAGGTTTTGTTCAGCTCCTTCCAAGGTTGAAATCAAAACCGTGCTGGACCTCAGCACCATGTGTGCGTGTGCATATCTGCGTGTGCGTGTGACTAGTCTAATGCAATCTCGCTCGTTAAAATTGAAAAATGAGTGGACACAAGGTGGTGGTGGATTGGCGGTGGTGGTCTGTTGGGCTGATGGGAAAGAGAGCACAGAGTACAGGGGGGGGGGGTGGTATTGGGAGCGCTGGAGCTATGTGTGGATAGTCGCAGTGGCAGTGGTAAAATAATGAAGGGTAGAGGGGCTGGGAACCACACAGAGACACCACCCGTCGTCTTCAACGGGGGGGGGGGGGGGGGGGATGCCTTCACCATCTGAACCATCTAACAATTGACCGATACAAAGTCAGCTCCCCCCCTTCATTGACATTGTCATTGACACATGCACGGGGGAACTCAAAATGAACTAAATGCAATGGTGAAACGGTGCAGGCGGATTTCAAATATTTCCTTTGAACTACATTAATAAAAGACAAAATACACTTCCTCCGTATCTTCTCTGACGCCAGTGACGCATGTCGGAAGTCCCATTGTAAATGTGGCTCCGTGCGAGGGCCGACTGAACAAGCTGATTGAACAAAGGGCGACTGATTTTGCCTCCACCACGGTTCAGCTCCTGGTGGATAAAGTCAGCGCGCAGTGCGCCGCCGCGATGCACAGGCTGCTGGACATGCACGGATATGGAAAAACCATACATTTAAATGTCATTAATCAAACTCAAGTAGACAATACCCGTGTTACACTCCATTCTATTAAAACTAGATCCATGCCCGCCGTTGAAGAAAAGTAAAAAGACAGAGAAGAGAAAAATCTGCACTTGAGGGTCCACAATGGGAGAAGATTGGAATGCGCCCGAAGTAGTAATTACCAAACAGAAGCGGTGCCAGTGGACTGGCAGGGGGAGACAAGGAAATATCCCAGCTCACCGCGGGGGGTGTATCACATCCGCAATAATGGCTGCCAAAAAAGACAACCCCTGGGAGCCTTCTAGGAACTCAATTTGTTGGCTTCTGGTTCATCTCCATTAAGTTTGAGCATTTTCTTTTCTTTCCTTTTCATTGTATGGGAGGTACATTTATTCCTTCAGCTTTCCCTCCTTAGTTTTCCCTAACCCAGTTCTCTCCTGATGTGGTGCTCTCCCTCTGCCTCCCTCCCTACTCTTCCTTCCCGCTTCTTTCTTCTTATATTTCATCGTTATCGTTTCCCCCCCATTTTCTCGCTCCCTGCCTCCCGCCTTTTTTCCGTCTCACCCCATACATCCTGCCTTGTTACCTTTTTTTCTTTTCTTCCTGTGTCATCAACATTTCCACACCATTTGTCAGCCTCTTGTCTCCTCCGGGCCGAGGAGGAAGGGGAAGGTGGCTGTGTGGGAGTGCTGGGGTGAGCCTGCTCGTCTGCTGGCTGGTGTTTGCAGGAGCCTGTGTTTGAACAAGGAGGGAGAGACAGACGCCCGGCATACGTGATCAAGGGGATGATGCTGCAGTGCAAGAGAGAAGACAAGCTGGAAGAGGGCCCGACGCAAGTAGAGCAGAAAACAACAATGTTTCTGTTGTTTCGTTGTGTTGTGTGAGCCGTCCTGAGTGCAGCCACAAGCCCTTGGATAACGTCTCACCGTGGAGGAGTGAGTGAGAGGGGTGATAAAGGCAAGCGTTTTGGGTGAATGTCGAACGAACGCGAGAGATCGACAGAGGACAGTGAACGACAGAGACAGATGGAGAAATAAAAAGGGAGAGTAAATGGAATCCACGATGAAAGGGAGATGAGAGAAAAGGCAGAAGCGAGATACCGTGAGTGAGTAATGTGTACCCGCTGAAACACGGTTGTGAATGTACTGAACTCGGTCTAATGGCGGGCATAAAGCGTGTTGAGGGGACAGAATCAATGCTATCTGCATGAGCCTAAGACGAGAGGCTGGCTCCTCTGGAGAGGAAGGACATTTGTGATCTTATTCTGAGGCTGATTAAATCTGTCAAAGCAGCACATTTGTGTTTGCAAAGCAACGCCATTAAGGCTCAGCTGTAGACCGGCACACTGAAAGCTTGTAAATTGACCGCTGTTCCATAGCTGATTTCTCTAGGATCTACGGGGCTCTGTTTATACATGTGTGACCGTGTGTGGGTTGGTGTGTGCACACACGGGTAGGCTGTGTGCGTGAATGTGGGTGTACAACAGGCTTTATACACTATGTATATATATCCTATAATGTAAGTGCCGTTGACGCAGCATGGAGGGTAGAATTCGTTCAATCTGTTAAATGACCTTCAAAACAGTAATCTCAATAACAATCTCAATAAGAGATTGCTTTTTGCATACGCATGCACACACACACACATGCAAACGAATACGCACCTACCCACACACATGCACTCACACACACGCACACACTCACACAGAAACACACACACACACACACACACACACACACACACACATAAACAAATGCACAAATGCACACACCCACACACACAAACACAGCGACACACACACACACACACACACACACACACACACACACACACACACACACACACACACACACACACACACACACACACACACACACACACAATCACGCACTCACAAACACACATACACACAAACACCTGTGTGCATCTGCAGGCCTCTGTGCCTTCACCAGCCCCCACAGTACCCCTCAGGACCCTCACCATCTGGGTGAGAGTGTTATGGCGTTACGGAGTACGGCCCAACAACTGTGTTGAGCAGCATTTGGGCAGTTACAGTGTCATCTCCCCCCACCTCCCACACCAACCCAGAAAGCTTGCCCCTGAAGATGACTATCCCGTAATTACCGCACATGCACCACGCACACACAAACACACACACACACACACACACGCATGCGGTACACACACACACACACACACACACACACACACACACACACACACACACACACACACACACACACACACACACACACAATTGTACACTCAACACGCACACACAAACAAACAGATGCATGCCCACATTAAGCTGGTGACGTCAGCTCACTTTAAACCCCCCATCCACCCTCCAACCTCAACCCCACATCCACTTCTCATCCATCCCTCTCCCCCCGTTCCCCCCTTCTCCCCCATTCCCCCCCCTCTCCCCCGTCCCATGTTGCGTCCCCCGTCCGACCCAGCCCTCCTCTCTCCCGCTCTTCCCCCTGTCGTCTCCCAGTGTCCTGGTCCTCATTAGGAGACCTTTCATGGTCAAAGCCAATAAAACTTCAATGCCGCCAGCCCCCGGAGAAAACCTGTGCCGTGCCGGCTTTACTACGCCTTAATTACACCATCCCCATCGCAGCACAGACAGCGCAGGGCCAAGTCAGACACTCTGACTCAGAATACTGCCTGACCGACCTATGGCCCCATGTTGGACCATGGCAGACACATGAAGGATTATGCATAATAATGGATTATACACGCACACAAACAGTACTGTATTTACACACACACTCACACACACATACACATGCATATGGTAACGCAAACACAAATACTTGGGCGTTGGCACACAAAAACACACACACACACACACACACACACACACACACACACACACATAAGCACATACACACAAAAAGAGACAAGATCTTTGGACACATTGACCCAGACATTAGCACCAAGACATATACCTACACAAACAGTTGAACACACACACACACACACACACACACACACACACACACACACACACACACACACACACACACACACACACACACACACACACACACACACACACACACACACAAACACTTAAAAAAAGGAGGAAGGAAATAAAAAAAAGGTCAAAGACATAAGACACAGGCAGTGGCATTTTAAGACTAACCCGCCACATGTGTTACACTTCACAGCAAAAGAAAGTAGACCAAAAAGACCATGCAGAAAAACAGTGGTTTGGTTGGGCTGCATGGAAAAGAAGCTTGCTTCCCTTGATCTCAGCAAACTGTTTAAGTGTAACATTTGCTTATTTCAACATTTACAGTCAGCAGGCACAAGCATTAAATGTTCTTAACGTCTAAAAACTGGGAGCTGATCAGTAGGCAATTACAGAGACGGAACACTGGGCTCTTATGTAGCGAATTGTCAGCTTGTGTTACCTGATATGAAGTCCCCTGTTTAGACGCTCTATAGCTATCAACTTGGGGGGGAACTAATTATAGAGCATTGCCAAATTAATTCAGAAATGTCCGCCTCCCTAGATGAAAAGATACAAAGATAGATGAATGATCACCAATGATAATGTTTCTCTCCCTGTCTCTTCTTCTCAAGCTCACCTCTTTTCTTCTCACTTTGTCTGTTTTTCGCTCCCTTTCTGTCTAAATGCGTCTATTTATGTGTTAAGCTCTCTGTCTGCTTGTCTATGTACCTCTCTTTGTATCTATCTCTCTCTATACGTGTGAATTTGTCTTAGTAACTGTCTCTCTGATCTCTCTCTGTCTCTCTCCATCTCACCTTCTCTCCATTCTACCTTTCCTTTCTCTCTCTTTCTCTCTCCCTAACGATGTGTGTAGCTCTCCCTATTTCTCTCCCTTATTCTGTGTGTAGCTCTCTCTCCCTCTCTCCCCCCCCCCCTCTCACTCGCTCTATCTCTCTCTCTCTGTCCCTCTCTCTCTCTCTCTCTCTCTCTCTCTCTCTCTCTCTCTCTCTCTCTCTCTCTCTCTCTCTCTCTCTCTCTCTCTCTCTCTCTCTCTATGTCCCTCTCTCTCTAGCTGTCTCTCTGGCCATGGCCGGTTCTAACAGGACAGCACCAGTCCTGTTTCTGTTTGTCACTGTGATGATGTCGTGTGGCATTTTCCTCTCCCAGCGCTTTTTGAAATGCCAAGGCATCTCCCCGAGGAGTGACACCATCAAACACACTCTTATAGCGGTTCCCCTTGCTACGACGTGACAAAAAAACAAGTGAGAAATATTCTCATGTAGGAATACTGCCTGTTGTATAGTATCGCATATCGCAGCCTGGAGAAAATGATACGGTGCAAAGCTGGCATCAGCATTCTATATATTTTTTACCGCTGTTTTGAGTTGAAGAGTGTAAAGGTTCGATAAATGTAGAATGGACACAATAAAATGAAGAATGTGTGAATGTCGTTTTATTTCTTGAATGAAAGACAAAATTGCAACTCTGCACTGTGTATATGTGTTGGCGTTTGTTTTTGTTTAAGTGTTTAAGTGTGTGTGTGTGTGTACATGTGTGTGTGTGTGTGTGTGTGTGTGTGTGTGTGTGTGTGTGTGTGTGTGTGTGTGTGTGTGGTGTAATAATAATAATACATTTAATTTAGAGGCGCCTTTCAAGACACCCAAGGTGTTAGGGTTAGGGTTAGTGTGTGTGTGTGTGTGTGTGTGTGTGTGTGTGTGTGTGTGTGTGTGTGTGTGTGTGTGTGTGTGTGTGTGTGTGTGTGTGTGTGTTTGTGTGTGTGTGTGTGTGTGTGTGTGTGTGTGTGAGAGAATTCATGTGAGAATGAGTGTTCTGCGTGCATGGGCAAGTGTGTTTGTATGTACATGTGTGTTTTCATGATGTGTTTGTGTGTGTATGGAAGTGTGTGTGTGTGTGTGTTTGTGTGTGTGTGGGTATGTGTGTGTGTGTGCTTATGTGTGGGTGTGTTTGTGCGTGTATGTCTCCCAATTCTGCTCCAACTCATGCACTTGTTTATCCAGTGCCATTGTTGTTAAAATGTGTGTCCCCTCTGTTGATTACTTATTGTATTCACCTGTGTTCCATTTCATTTAAAAGTTACATTTACATTTACATTTAGGGGATTTAGCAGACGCTTTTATCCAAAGCGACTTACAATAAGTACATTTGTCATAAGAAGTGCATCAATATATCGCTGTCGGTTCCCTAGTTCCCTAGTTTCCGCCCCTGTTTGCAGTTATTTTGCTAACTGTCTGGGTTATACGTGTGATAATATTCCTCCTGTTGTATGTATTTATTCGGGGATTCTAGTTCAAGTGTTTACCTGCTTTGATTCTTAAAGTTTTTACTCCTTCCCCCTCCCCCTATTTATTTCGTGAAAGAAACACACACTAGACTACTGTGTGTGTGTGTGTGTGTGTGTGTGTGTGTGTGTGTGTGTGTGTGTGTGTGTGTGTGTGTGTGTGTGTGTGTGTGTGTGTGTGTGTGTGTGTGTGTGATTAAGACATTGTAAAAGGAGAAAAAAGTGAAAGATTTGTAAAGGTTTCATGTAAGCGATTACACAGTAGAGATTTACTTCATCTTGTAAAGCTTAGTGTCAACAAAAAGTTTAATGGTGACATCATTAGGCTAATGGTGTGATTAAAGTTAATGAAGTTCACCGGGGGAGGGTTAACTGTCAACGCCACTGGGGCAGGTCAAAACGTGTTCCCCT
>NC_082389.1:14937080-14967080 GCF_031168955.1 Gadus macrocephalus
CTCCTGGGCGACCGACCAAAAACATCCGTTCTCCATCATGTCTCTTGGCCACTTTCTCACCCCTTTCTGATCGAATCTCACAAACTATGCTGTCAGGTTTGATATGCCAGCTGGCCGTGCGGTGGATGCTCAGCAGTCCATTACTGAGTGCTAACGTAAGAGATTGTGCCAGTAAGGTAACGCTAGGTTGATGATTGTTTCGCATCGTATTTATGTATGTGTGTGTATGTGTGTGCCCGCAGGCATGTCTGTGTGTGTGTGTGTCTGTGTGTGTGTGTGTGTTTGTGTGTGTGCGTTTGAGTTTGCGTGCGCATGTGTATGTGTATGCATTTGTGTCTATATTTGTGTGTGTGTGTGTGTGTGTGTGTGTGTGTGTGTGTGTGTGTGTGTACGTCTATGTGTGTGTGTCCCTGTTGGCTTTAAGGGTGTGCTACAGGCCGACTCTTCGGTCTCTGTGCACTCTGTAGTGTCATCTCTAACCAGTGCTTGGCTAATTATACAGTGGGGTCTGGAGCTACACGCCTGTTTACCAGCATTGCTAGGAACTGCTGTTGACTAAATACCGGCTTGTGGCTGGAAACATGAGTTCCTCCGCATGGGGGCCGTCGAAAAATGGCCCAATGGAAACACTTTGGGAGAAATTGCTCACTGTGGTTGTGTATATTAAGATTTGTATTTCTATTAGGCTTATTTTTCCAGAAGTAGCAGTTGATTTATGTGTGTGAGTTCAAGCCTGTTTATGTGTGTGTGTGTGTGTGTGTGTGTGTGTGTGTGTGTGTGTGTGTGTGTGTGTGTGTGTGTGTGTGTGTGTGTGTGTGAACCGTGAACTTTGAGTAGTTTATTTGGAAGGAATGTGAGCTAATTTTCACATGCACAGACACACAAAAACACACACGCACACGCGCACACTCACTCACGCACACTCACGCACACACAGGCAGTAGGAAGTGGACATAGTCCCGGCCGCCGTCACCGGGGCTAATAATAAGATCATGCCCACCAGCGCGTCTGCTGCTCCCTACACAGTTTTCCAGCCTGAGGTTAAAAGCAAACAGGAGGCTGCTGCCGGCCAGCCACCAAGAGGCCAGCTGGGACCGGGGCTGCCATGGCAAAAAGCCTTTAACACAGACTAATGCTAACATACAAATGATTTCACACAGAGACGGTGAATCACGCAGTAGGCGTCGCGGCGCGACCGTGGCCCAGCCTTCGGCGTCTAGATCCCCCGAACCATAGGACAATGATGGGCCCTGTGATTGGCTCACGGCTGACACACGTCTTGGAGATAAGAGGGAGCCGTCTTGCTTAAAGGTTAACACCAACATAGCGAGCCAACGCATAAGCTGTCCTCCTTGTAGGCACTGAGGTAGACGCAACAACAGTCGTTTTCTGCATACGCAGGCTGGATATTTCTACTGCAATCAAAGAGTCACTGAGCTCATTGTGTGTATATTTTGTGTATGTGTTTGCCCGTATCTGAACTGGCCGGTATCTTTATATAGGGCAATTTTTGTGTGTGTTTGTTTGTGTGTGTGTGTGTGTGTGTTTGTGTGTGTGCATGTGTGTCTGTGTCAGGGGATAGGTCTGTGTATGTGTGTTTGCCTACCAACCAAATGTGCGGGAGTTGTTAAACTGCTGAAGTCAGTAAGAAGTCTCTTGAAGCATTAAGCCATAATGGGCTGCAGGGAGCATGAAACAGACCACAACGTGTTTGATGTTTCAAAGAGGGAGGGAGAGAGGGAGGGAGGGAGAGAGAGAGAGAGAGAGGACAAAAGACAAGAGTGAGAGGCTGCTGGACTGCTGACTGAGCTTTGGGATGCCTGGTTGTCTTAGCTGGGTCCTGTGAGACTCAGTTAGATCTTGTCCTAGACTGTCCGGTACATTCGCTCCAACCACGAAACAAATAGAAAAACTCAAAAACAGTGGTAAAGTATGAAGAGTAAAAATCGAAGAGTAATAATTCCACAATATTTATTTTATCTGCTGCAAAACATATAAAACACAACATGCAGGAAAACCATCGACATCTGGGTCATACTTGTTGAGCGAGTTGATTGTCCAAATCATGGGCATACAACTCACAATGATGTTGTTGTTAATGTTTTTAACTCAGTGTTCCCGCTCGATTGGTCAACCCATTTCCTGTGATCAATTTGTCAAAACGAAAATAACCTGCTATAAGCTGCTATTTACAGACTGTACGTTTGAATCGAGTGGTCGTTCTATGTGATGATGGGCTGTCAGACTTTTAAGATGGCTTTTTGCGAGGATCTTTTATTCTGAACTGTGTCCGATCAAGCAGTTTTTCTGTCTTCACTGATGCTTGAATGATTAGAGAACTCACATTGGGAGACCGCCTGTGTGTGTGTGTGTGTGTGTGTGTGTGTGTGTGTGTGTGTGTGTGTGTGTGTGTGTGTGTGTGTGTGTGTGTGTGTGTGTGTGTGTGTGTGTGTGTGTGTGTGTGCGTGCAAGAGTTTATCTGTGACTGAGCATGTGTTTGTGTGTTTCTTGTTACTTAGGAGGCTGCAATGTGTCACTTCTTTTGTCTTCAGAGGAATTGCTTCCATCTAGCTGTGAATTACGACCCCATCACAGCCAGATACCGCTGGTTTCAGTTTGTGTGTGTGTGTGTGCGTGTGCGCATGTGGGAGAGAGCGACTGTGTGAATGTGTCACAGATGTTTGCACTCTGTGACTTCTAATTACTTTAAAGCAGTAGCGAAAATCCTATAAAGTTGCTCCATCTCTTACTGCTGGCATTATGTGTGTGTGGGTGTAAAAATAACTGTGTGCGTGTTGAGTGTTCAAATACTTTGCCTGTGTATGAGCATGTGTGTTGGTGCGCGCTTGTTGAATACCAATACAATTGTCTGTGTGTTAGTGTGTGTGTGTGTGTGTGTGTGTGTGTTGAATGTAAATATCATTGTCCGGTGTGTGTTAGTTTGCGTGCGTGTGTGGATCTAAATATCGATTTGTGTGTTGTGTGTGTGTGTGTGTGTGTGATCCTAAGTGCTGGTTCTCCTTGGCCGTGTGTGTCTTCCCGGCTGTCAGTGGGGCCAGGCTGCTATGGTGGATCATGTCCCCCAGTAGCATTAGCCTGTGTCTGTGGACTAGGTGGTGATGGGAAGTGACAGGGGGGCAGGTATTCGCTGTGTGTGTGTGTGTGTGTGTGTGTGTGTGTGTGTGTGTGTGTGTGTGTGTGTGTGTGTGTACTGCATTATACCGGCACCATGCCTCACCCCCCACCCCCCATGGCTCGGCAGATGGCATAGGCCCAAACAAAGATGCCTGGTGCCATATTAAAATGCAGGAACACAGTGTGAATGGTACATAGTCGGGACACACTCCATGGCAGCACACCTGCATATATTGATATATTGGCACATACTCACACGCACGTACACACAAACGCACATGCGCGCTTGTGATCCTACACGTATACCTACACGTATATGCACACACACACACACACACACACACACACACACACACACACACACACACACACACACACGCACAGCTGTATATTCACACACACTTATGCAGACAAACACACACACACACAATTAAAGCTCTATATTCTCACGCACGGACACACACATCAAAAACTGACAGACACACAAACACAGACACACACACAGAAACTCAGTGGCATATTCATACCCACCTACGCACACACCACACACTTACAGACACAAGCACACACACAGACACATACAGACACACATACAAAAACATATGATCATTCAGGGCCTGTGGAGTAGAACCTGAATTTTACTCGAGAGACTCGAGAGAAACATCCTTCGGGAAAACCCAGCAGTTATGGCAACGCTATGGCAACCGCCCCCAGCAGGCCCCGAGGGACACACACACACACACACACACACACACACACACACACACACACACACACACACACACACACACACACACACACACACACACACACACACACACACACACGCCAACATATAGTCATATGATTACAAAAACAACAAAGGGTAAAACATTTTTTTTTTCATTTTGCCAGCTGACACTAAGCAATGTATACATGTGTATATACACGTGTGTCTCCTCAAATTACTTACTGCCCACACACGTCCACACACACACAAACACAACCACACATAGAAACATACACATTAGAGCCAGATAAACACAAGCTTTCCAAAACCGTGTGTGACCAGCGCTGGCTGAAATATGCAGCACCCGCACACTGTTTGGTTCTATCCACTTGGCTCCCTTATCGACCTTATTTCCTGAACTCCTTATTAAAGGAGAAATATGCTTGCCATTGCTGTAGACAACAACTCTCAAAACCGCTATATACTTCTGAAGTTTCTGTGTGTGTGTGTGTGTGTGTGTGTGTGTGTGTGTGTGTGTGTGTGTGTGTGTTTTATATTGAGCATCCACCTGCTGAAGGTAAGAGAAGTATTTGTGTTGCTAAAGTGTAATACAGTATTTCTGATATTTTTCTCAGCTATTTTGATAGTCTTTTTACTTGTTGGGTGGAAGAAATGTTTCATGCTTCCTCTTTCATGTGTCTATGTGGCATAATGGTACCATATTCTATGAATTTCCAATGATCTCAAATGTTTGTTTCCCCTCTCCCTCTATTTTGATCACCCTTTAAAAACGTTTTTGAACATGGTTTTTTAAAATCATTACGAATGTCACACTCAGTACACAAAAGTGATGGGAGGCACCATGTGAATATTAAAGCAGACCATGTTTTATCTCGTCTCCTCGTGTTAGTTCTCTGCGTCTTCATCCTCGGGCACAGTTTTGAGCTATTATTTTCTGGCTAGCCTTTTTTTTTCTCCACTGACTTCATTAAGTCAATGAAGACTCTTAATTTCCTGTTCATGGTCATGTAATAGGTCAATTTATGTGCTTTGTTTGTGTTTTTCTCCTTCAGTCCTTCCTCTTTAAAACCCTGTTGTTGTTGTTTAACGTGATTAATTAATTCTTCACAATAAGAGCACAGAATCCTCTCAAGGTTTCCTATAAACTCTCTCCCACACTGGTATTCATTCACCCCCCCGATCCCTCTCCCCCCATCCCTCCCTTTTTTTTTTTTTTTTTTTCTCACACTCACTTTCACCCACTCCAGTTTTCCCTCTTTGCTCCCGGTTTGAATGCAATTTAAGTGGAATCTGGGGTCTTTCCTTGCTGGCTGCCCGGGGGCCAGCAGAGCCCAGCAAACGTTGTCTGAGGGTTTGTGTGTACGTTCTGCATTCCATCCATGTCTTCCTCTCCTCAGGCCAAAGCAGGGGGACTGTCATTATGAAACAGACTTAAAGCCCAGCATCCTGACCACCAGCTCCTCCTGCAGCGACGGTGGCACCCACATTAACTCTTAACGTCTGGCAGCGGCTAACACACATATGGTTTGTGTGTTTGTGTTTTTGTGTGTGCGTGCGCGTGTGTGTGCGTGCGTGCGTGTGTGTGCGTGTGTCTGTGAGTGTGCGCTGCTGTATCCATCCGGGAATCTGTTTGCGTCCGCAACCTGATTTAAATTTGATTGGTTTTATACCCTTGGTGTCTGTGGCGAAGTGTTTCTACTGATAAAATCTCTATCCTCTCTCTTTCGCGTGTTTCTATTTGTGACATCATGGGAACGGGTGATCAGAAAAAGCCCCCCTTTTCCGTCGCGGTGGCTTGGCTGGGATTTGCATCGGCTGGTGTTTTGGTGTGTTGTTGTGACTCCAAGGAGTGCATAATCGCACGCGATGGCCGGTAATCGGATGACCAGGAGAATGGCTCCAAACCTTCTGGAGAAATTACACGCAGGCGGGATAAAAGGCACATAAAAAGGGCCCCGCCATTGTAAACAGTCCGCCGGCTGAATGACTCCATTTAAAATAGCAAGCACTCAGTGTAACCCGTTGTTATTAACCTACATCAGCAGCCGCGCCGCGCCTTCTCTCAGTCACCACCATCAAAACGGCTTCCCCTTTTGTGGCCTCCTTCATCGTCACGCCAAGGTCACGCGTCTCTTCAGCGGATACATTATCACACAGACACTCGGGCGGCCATTATGTTCTCTCTGCGGAAGAGAGAGAGGGGGAGGAGGAGAGAGAGAGAGCCATACTGAGAGAGAAAAGAGAAGGGTCAATCCACTGCTCTGAGAGGTGTTAAAACATTTGTCCCTCTTCATCCTCTTCACCCAGTCTCCTCCTGAGAGGTGCGCAGCAAGGAATGGCAGCCTGATGAAGGTGAAACACTGACCGCTTAGTCCTGCTGGTATTTATCCTGCAACGATTAAGGTTGGCGGAGATGGGGTGGGGTGTGTCAGGGAGTCACTCTCTTATCAGTTCACCTCCCTACCTCATTTGTCTCGTTCTTTCATTCTTTTTTTCTTTATTTCTGTCCATTTGCCTTCTTAGTTTTTTTTTTCAATTCTTTCAATATTTCTTCCTTCCTTACTTCCTTCCTTGTCAAGCTTTCCCTCTGCAACACATTTGTTTTTGCTAGCCTTCCTCAGCGGCACCACTGCAGTCTTCCCATACATATTTTACATCTTCCTCATGTACTCTGTCAAGCCCAGCTCAGTGCATGAATAGCTGCTTTGTATGATTTTGTTCTATTGCGCTCTAATGTTTCAACAGCTTGCGTGTGAAAGTGTGAATTGATGCATTTTCCGTTTTTAGTAATCGGCGTGTCAGAGTGGGACTGGGTTCAGGGTTATAAAGCCTTACATGGTGTGGATATGATGTGGATTTGTCATGGGTTGCCAAGGACAGCATTATAATTAGTTTAGCTACTGATTCCTGTATTGATGCCATTTCCAGTATTTATTTAAACCCTGATCAACCCACACACACCCCCCCCCCTTTCACTGAAGAGCACTGAGCTCCAGTTTTTCGAGTAAAAATGAATTATAATTATAACATTCAAGGTAAAATCTTCTCTACTGTGGACTGGACACACTAACAATCGTTTCATACATTATTTAACAACTAATTCGAAGTCTCTAAAAATGTATTATTTTCAAAATGTTTTAGAACTACCCTTATGAATTGGCAACCCGGTATCACGCGATTGCGTGCTCCTGCGCACGAACGTTAATCTATTGAAGCGTGTTCCAGAGCACGATAGTCCGACTTTTTGCGTGTTACACAGAACGAAATGTAAACCAATGCATTCTGAATGGGAGTGTTCTAAGACAATTAACGTGCTCCACAAAACGGTACGAGAGAGAGAGAAAGAGAGAGAGGGAGGGACAGAGAGAGAGAGAGAGAGCGAGAGAGGCTTCAGAAAGGGTGTGCGCAGATAGTACAGTGCACCCTAGTTATGTTTATGCCAAAACCACAAATGCTATATGTATATATATATATATATTGCCTAATTATATATATTGCCTGTATATATGTATAGGCTATATATATAATTAGGCTATAATTATATTATTTAGCGTGTAATGAGACTAAGCGTGTAATCTATAGCCAAATTGTCGAAGATGCCCGAGAATCTTCGGGGATATCAGCATGGGAAATCGGCGAATCAGACCCATGAACCTATAAAGAAAGACGTCATCTCAAGCGGGAGAGAACGTTTGCGGTGCTGGTTTGTGTCACGTAAGTACAGGGCTCTCATGTCTCATGCATTCGGCGTGAGACACACGCAATTCAACCCATGCACACGCTCGAACCTGTGCCGTGTTCCAATACCCGTACTGTCCGTACTTACTAGCCAGAATTTGAGTAAGATCCGGCGAAAATAAGTATACTTCAAGGACCCGGATGCCGTACTCAAAACGGGCTAATCCTGAAGTGTGGATCGAAGGACACTCCCCGTACTCAACGGCAGCCATCTTAGCTACGTAGCGGAAGAGGCGGAGCCAGGCTGAGCCAAAGTCGGCGCATTTTCCACATAGCCTGCATTAATAGTCATTTTGTAGTTTTTATAGTTTTTATAGCTGCTAGGCGTAAAGAGTTCACCGTTCAAAGCGGGATGTTTATTGCGGGGGAGTAGCCACGGCGGCAATCGTGATCGTAATTTCCGGTTAGTGCACCACGGAGTACTCGATTTGGAACAGCACTCACATCTGAAAAAATAACGTAGTAGATAGTGCGGATAGTATGCTTCCTTTAAGTATACTCATGGAAGTACGGGTATGGTCTCACGGAAATACGTGACACTGTCACGTTATTTAATCTATTGAAACATGATCAGGGACACGTAGGCCTATTTTCTAAATTTTGTATTTCAATTGGAAGTAGGCTATTTGTCGTGTCACTAAGCATGACTTCCAAACTAAGGTTCTGTCCGGGAGCGTTCTCCCTAATGTCCCTTATGGAGCTCCGTACAGATCATTCATTGTTGAAAATTGTCTGTGATGATAACTAACAAATGACAGCTTTTGGCCACCCGTTTCTACTTAAAATTGTCTGTGATAACTAACAATATGACAGCTTTTGGCCACCCGTTTCTACTTTCACCTTTGATACTGAGAAATTGTGACAATACACGGATAGGCCGATATTAAATGCAGGTGCGCTGCTCTGTAGGCAAACCGCGAAGGAAAAAAGGGTAGCTGCTTCATCTGTTCTTTTTAGAATTGTATGTCTTGATGTTTATTTTATCTAGCCATCTATTCTCTTGTTTTTGGCTATGTGAATGAACGTCCGCGTCGATGCCTCGATCGCAAGTCCAGTGTCGCGAGCGGACGTTGCCATGACATCTAGAAATCATACCGTATTTAATGGGTTGTAGTGAGTGTAACATAATTCACCTACAGTATTTTGTTATGTGTTGTTCTTTCAATTGTGTTAGGCATGTCGTTTACTGTCTTGGTGGTTCAGGGATCGCTGTCCCTTTTAAGGATTACGAGCGTCTCATGACGTCAGAGCCCATGCGGGATTTGTTTACCTTCAGCACGTTTTGATTTCCCGTTTCTCTCTTACTAAATAAACGAGTCACACAACTGTGTGCTCAACGTGCGAAATTGTGTCTCTCACTTATGGCAATTTCCACAGGGTTATCATTAATATTGATGTGTAGGGGTTGTTTATAACTCGTGAATAATATTGTTTAGACCACGGTCTGGGGGAATACTCTGATTCTGATTGGCTGCAGTCCGTGCATTAACTCCTGATATAGCCCACAGACACCTGCTAAGTAGTTCCAGTCAGTGTTTAGATTCTCTGCCCGAGCCCGAGCCCGACGCGGGCCGGGTCGGGCCGATATTTCCCACCACTATACTCGGGCCGGGCCTTTGATCAAGCGTTTTTATTTTTATTTTACCATTGGTTTATTGGCCTAATCTGAGGAGAAATCTATGCCATGAACAGAAATATTATAGGCCTTTATTACACGGGTCTTCTCAATGCCGTGGAACGCTCCGTTCACTTGCATGGGTAGTAGTTCGGTGACTTGTCTACCCCAGCGTCTACCGTTGCTAAGCGACGTCACCGTCTTTGCGGACAAATTATTTCTCTGCTGATCAACACTACAAATGGCCAAAAGACTTGTATACCCCCCCCCCCCCCCCCCCTTAAATAAATACTATGGCAGAATTATTATTATTATTATTCTCATTCAACTTGAACATGTGTTTTTACAGTAGAGTGGTGGAGGGATGACGTATGTTGGCCAACCCGGAAGTGAGCGTCGCCCTGGATCCCCTCGACAAAAAGCCAACAGATTTTGGATTATTATAAATTGAAACAATTTATTAAATAAATATTTGTGAGATGTCATTACTCATTTGTGAGATGAGTTTGCTTCCTATTTATGTCGAGTATACACCCCTACTGTCCACAAGCATCCCCCCATATGGATTTGGAGAATTGTTGCCACGTCCCAGTGGTGGAGGTATCATATATATGAAAGAGGGCATTCAATTATACTATAATGATCAATTAGGAGGCCGAAGCCCTAAAGGAAGTGATGCAATAGGTGACTGAGGGTCAACATTTGAGAACCCCTTTTATCAAAGGGGGTCTCAAAGGACTCATACGCTTCAACAGCGGCTGCAGCAGAAGTGTTGAGACGAAAGATGATATCAAGACATTTATAGAATATTCCCATGCACATGATTCTTCGCACGACCTGCAGGTTGGAGAGACTGAAATAACCCCCAAAATGAGTAATAATGTAAAAGCAGCCAAGTCCCACAAATTGCTTGAACTATTTATTTCATTCCATTGTTTCGTTGATATGCATTATTGAAAAGTTTCAAGCATATGGATTTAATGCAATATCCACAAACAGTTCAAAATGGTACCATGAAATGTCTTGTTTATTGTATTAACCAGTTCATTTCTCTTTTGTGAAAGTCACCAAAAGTCAAAAAAAGTTAAACGCAAGGTCACAGGCTAACAGTGGAGCTGTGTTGGGAACCAGCAGCCAAGAGCTTCCATGGAAAAGTTCTACCCATGTTAAATATATTTAGTTGGCAGTTCCTTTTCTGCCCATTCTTTTTTAAACTTGTGGAAGCACTTAGCAGTACTGGGAGACACCATTTCTAACGGCAATGGAGCTAGATTCTAAAAATATCAAAAGAGGCCCAAAGCAAATACCTTTAACCCATAGTTGTGTTTTATCAAATTAAAAAATTTCAGAGTTTCATTGACCACAAATTGAGCAGAAATATTTTGCATACAAATCGTTAAATAGTTTAACCACATTAAGAAAAATACATTCGTCAATTTTTTTTATTAGTGAAGCCACAAGTTTTGCACATTATCCAAACAGAATACCTGAAATGTTGATATTTCAGCCCTTTCGGGTTAAAACAAGAGAAAAGGACAACCTAACAAGAGTGAAAAGTTTGGGTTAGGTGACCTATAGTTCAAAGATGTCCCTGGTCAGGTAGACTAAATAAAAGTGTATTCCCAATTGCTCCAGGACATTCGTGTAATTTACTTGTGTGCTCTCCCTCAAGCCTAGAGAGACATCAGTGTTGAACCACCAACTGAAAGAGGGTATTTGCCATTAGTATGAGTGACAACATTTCATGGCATTTAATTTAGTTCATTATATTTAGCCGATTTGAATAGACTTTTCTAGCAGGTGAGGCTGTCCAAGAACTAAATATGGAGCAACTACAAAAAGTAAATTTGCAGCATGACCAAATTATACAAAAAGTATAGGAACTGTTCTAGCAGATATGTTTTAGAAGTCTCTTTTGATAGGCAGTGTAGAATGTTGGTGTATTTTAGTGTCTCTCTGTTGTTCACATTTCTAGTCTAGGGACAAGCCAGGGCCTCTCATACTGACGGGGTGTTCTGCCAACCCAGTTAGTCATGTTAATTATTCTGTTGTTACAAATGAAGACTAATACTTTCCACATATTGCGATCCAAGTTACTGGCTGCAGTCTTGGATTTTATAGTTCTATATGAATAGATTCAATTTACTAAACTATTAATCATGCTTCAGAAGAATTAACCTTTCTTGGATGGCAGATCTACCACAAGCCTCCATTGCCACAACCTCCAGATGGCTTACGACCTACGGCAACTCCTCGACTACTGCAAGCCAACAAATTGGCTCTTGCACACCAGACACGCATTTTGCTTTATTTTAGGTTTTCAAGCATCTTAAAATACCCAAATCATCAATCCAATACACAAGTCAGCTAATGGCCTACAAGGAAATGCTGAAGCTAGTGTTAGTGATGGCGATAGAAATGGACAAGCTTGCGTGTACAAATATGCAACTAGAATTGCAAGGTTCACAGCCCAGTTGCATAAGATTGTAAGCAAGGGTAAAAAAAAAAAAAAAAAAACTTCCCACAAACTAGTCAACATGGTCAATTGAAAGCCTGTACAAAACGACCCTGGAATAGTCAAATGCAGCTTTACTGCGGATGAATTAAGCCAAATTGCATAAACATCCAATGGTAAACAGTATACAAATGCAATCAAGGTTGCACTCACACTAGGCCATCTGGCCGTGACCGTCGCAACTGTGGCCTGGCCACGGTAGGCTCTTGTACATACGCCATCACGTCGCTAGCATCCAAACAATTCTACCAAACCTTAACCAACTAGTGAAAAATGGAACAAAACTTTAGCACACACCCAGTGACTAATCACCTTGTCCAGGGGTGTTCCAACGTGGTTTACCAGAGGGCCTTGTGGACTTAAAGTAAGCCACACATTTGACAGAGACAGCACGGAATGACGTTAAACTAAGCTAATCTACAGGTTACTAGTGCTAGTGCAATTACATGAGCATTTTGCACAATATTTGTACTCCAATGCTACGTAAAGCAGGCTTCTTCAGAAACCCGTAGCCTGCTACATTGAAGGGCAACTGTAACAAATCCTGACCAAGACCGAAAGATGGCTCTGGAAGCCACTACGGCCCACGCAGCAGATTACTGCGTGGACCGTGGTGGCTTCCAGATCAACCCTTCGGTGGACCATTCATACACATGTATTCCGAGGATGTTTTGAAGACACTGGAGTCCCATGGCACTAGATTCCTTTGAAGACTAAGTTGGTATGGGGGGGCCCAAAGGGGGCCCCCCCATAGATCTTGTCAGTCATCTAACACCTGTTAAGAAAAACACACACACATCACAAGATACAAATCAGCAAAGCTAGGTTAACAAACAGCGGCGACATGCATGTCAAGGTGCAAAGAGCAGGGATACTGATGGCTTGTGTCTGAGGAGACAGCCCAAAAACGTCAACATTTAATAAAGGAAAATAACTTTTACTCACTGCGGTGGTCTGTTTCGAAGTGCCATGTTGGTAGCAATATTTGTCTGGGCTGTTCAGTCAAATGCCCACAAAAACAAACACGCAACAACGCATACTTTCAGTTTGTATAAAGTAGAGCCCGACCGATATATCGGCAGGCCGATATTATCGGCCGATATTAGGCATTTATCAAACTATTCGGTATCGGCATTTATAATGGCCGATAAATGAATATAAAAAAAAAAAAAAAAAGTTGGTCCACCAGAGGGCGCTCTAACGCCCAAACCCGCTGATTCAGTCAGAGTTAGGCAGAGTGAATGACGGAGATCGACGGAGATCATCGGTGTTGTTCATGTGTGCAAGTGTGTTCATGGTAAGTTGGCAACTGTCACGAGACATACATTGCTTGAATAATAATTAAAAGAACATCCCCATCAATTCTCTAAAGTCGATAAGCATGACTTAATTCATGACTACCATGTCCAGTTTTGCTGTTGTTACGTGTTAGCTGAGAGTGAAAAGGATTTAAAGGATAACTACAAATAACCAATGTTAGGGAAATGTGTTTGTTTTGTTGCGCATTTCTGGATTTTTTTTTTATATATATATATATATATATCGGCCGATATATCGGCATATCGGATTTTTAAATCACAAAATATTCGTATCGGTATCGGCCTTAAAAATTCTATATCGGTCGGGCTCTAGTATAAAGTGACAATAGTGATCTGCAATCTAGATCGAAAACTTTCAACCCTCACTAAACTCAACCTCGATTGACACAGGCCGATGCGAAAAGTAAACCAAACCTGTGGTGTTCACCTTTAATAAAGGGGTGCGTGACAGGTGATCTCAATTAAGAGCTAATCAGAAAGAACACACTGATCCGCCATGAGTGAGAGAGGTGCGTTGTTAGACCTGGGCATTCGGGGCTATAGCCCCGGATCTTTTGGGATCAGCCCCGGATCTCTGCCGTAAAAAAAAGAAAAAAAGAAACGTGTATATATATATATATATATATATATATATATAATAATAGCTGCTTTCATACACGTAAGTACTGGCTGCTCTTCTGAATATATGCTGCATCGTTGCAGCAACATTGAAGACGATCGCGTTGACTTCTGCGGTCTGTTCTGCCTCCATGCTGTCTGCGTCAAACCAAAACAAACCTGAGTGACAGCGGCCGCACTTATCCCGCCTCCTGCGAATTTACATAATATCCCTCCCCTTGCAATGCCGGCGCTGGCACTGGCCGCGGGAGCAAGATGTTATTCAAACAAAAATGCATCAATCATTGTTTTATTCTTTCATTACACAATTTTTCATTCTTATAAATAAAAAAATAATAAAAATACATATATAAATCTAGCCAACTTGGTGTCGCTAAACAAATTCTGGTGTTGCTATGGCAACACCCTGGCGCCCGCCACTTCTCAGAGGTCTTCTCAGGTCAAGTACAGTTATAAAATATCGTTGATAAGTGGTGTCAAAAGTACACACATTCGTTACTTAAGTAAAAGTATGGATACTGGATTTTAAAAAGACTCTGGTAAAAGTATCAACTTAACCGCTTTACTTAAGTAAAAGTAGAAAAGTACAGGCTCTAAAATCTACTTAAAGTATAAAAGTAAAAAGTAACCGTAATATATATATATTTTTTAAACATTTAAAGCTAAACTAATGGACCTCATATAATTGACACGACTGTAAGAAATAGCTTAATTGAAAGCTGATTAGTGCTACATGGAGCCCAAGACATGGTAAAAAAATGACATACAAAAAATATAATAATGCTGTCAAGGACCACAAACTCGAAGAGCATGTTTTTCTCAAATTTTATTGGAATTCAAAAACCTCACAACTGAGGTAGTAATATTCATGACATACCCTGGCCTGCAAAACTACCAGGACATTATTTTAGGAGCAACAGACTGTAGAGAACTTGAGTGCCTGTGGAGGAGATAAATATCTCCTCCACAGTGTTCGAATTCTCAGTGGTCCACTATATAGGGCACTATATAGTGGACTTAAAATAGGGTACATACGATATTCCCTACATGTTACTCCCGTATACCACAATGCAATGCGGTCGTGTTTTTCCGGAGGAGAAGAAGAAGCTGAATAACCGCGAAAACTAATACATTTAATGATGGAGTCTCCGGCTTTCGTTTAGAAATGTCAACAATTTATTTGGGATTTAACATAGAATATTTAACATTCAAAATTAATCGTTTTTGCTTCCCACAATTTCAAACACCTCTTCAAGATAGGGCAAGGGATGTGGAAGCGTTTGATGTCCTCCTCTGTCTTCAGAGCCTTCAGCCATCTCGCAGTGACAGTTGCCAACAGTAGGCCTATATCATTTAGACACTGACCTTTGCCGCGCTTTGCATATTTAAGTTAGCCTCTTGTTTTGCGTCATACGCAGAGAAGCCAATGAGTGTTATGGGTTTCTATGCTTCATCCAATTACGCTCAAAATCAGTATATTTGGATGGCGCACATTTGAAACTTTTGAAACAAAACCGTAACCAAGAGTAACGAGAATGTTTTAAAAATGTAAGGAGTAGAAAGTACAGATAATTGTGTTAAAATGTAAGGAGTAAAAGTAAAAAGTTGTCCGAAAAAAAAATACTTGAGTAAAGTAAAGATACCTAAAATTTCTACTTAAGTACAGTTACGAAGTATTTGTACTTCGTTACTTGACACCTCTGTTGATAAGGGATGGATATAAGAAAATTCTTAGGAAGAAAAGGGCAGAGCAAGAACAAGCGGTGGAGAGTGTGGCATCATCTCCACCAACCCCTGATGAGAACACTTCAATCAGCTCTGGTTTGTGAAAAGCAGCCAGTCGATTAATTTTGATTGATTAATGCTGGTCTGGTGTTACTACCTAGTAGCTAGCATAGTAGCGGCGCCCGTCTCTCTAGTGGTCGTTCGTTCTAAAACACTACAATCTTTTGAGAAGCAAATGGTTGCAGCCTCTATAGGCTTACTGTGGCGCTGATGTGAGTACTGTATGCATGCAATACTACTACTCATAGTAATAATCGGAGAGGGTTGAGAAACAGTAGGTTGACAATCCATTCTAGCTTGGTACCTCATTTTGAAAATCCCCAAAAAAGAAACTACGCATAGGACTGTTCTTTCAATTTTTAATACATTGCTTTGGAGGTTTTCAATCTAACATCCCACTGGTTTGATTTTACCTAAGAGAAAAATGTTTATTTTTTTAAGCATCCACAGCAGTCTTAATAATGAGATTATGAGACAATGAGAATGAAGCGGCAACAGTGTGACTGTACAGAGTGAGAGAGATGGCTTCAATGGATGACCAGGGATTGGTGGTGGCGTTACCCAGGAAGGGCGGCTGTAGTTAACTGCAAGCAACAGAACATGAATAGTGAAGTGGAGGAAGGAGTCGAAATGAGACTTCATTAACAGATTCATGTACAGCTCAGATTTATATGGAGATAAGCTTCTTACACAACTTGCATACAGCATAAGCAAGTAACAGAAACAGTCTGGGAAGATAATTTTTTCATTATTTAATTCTACGTCCTTGTTACAGGTCGCGCGATAGCGCATATCATTTCATGCAAGCGAGTGTTTACTTCCTGGTTACAGGTCGCGCGATAGCTCATCTCATGCGATCTTAAAGAGAACATGACGTGAACAGTTTAGGAATGCATATTCCGGGAAAACATTAGAACTCTGCAATGCTGACTAAATATAAAGCATGTTTTTATCCGTAACATTAAACCTACACTGACAACAAGTAATAACTTAAAAATGAAACATAAAAGCAGACCACTACTTACTTGTCGTTGCCTGGCTGGGGGAGAAAGGTCCGTCGGAGCAGCGATGGCTTCCTGACATCGGGTAGGTGCACGCAGGCTATATAGGCTATTCTAATGTCTAATTTTTGCCGCTGGCACTCGGCATAGGCGACCTAAGTGTTGGGGGCGCCCTTAATTAATTAATTAATTAATTAATTAATTAATTAAGATACCGTAGCACGCAGGAGTCAGGACGGTGCTCCCCCCCGGGCTAAAGCCCCGGATGTTTTCAATAGAGTGGCGAAGTCACGCCCCTTCCGGTAGGGCTCATGGGACCTATGAGATCGAAAAATATGAATGGGTGTCATGGAGAGAAAATAATTATTTTCTGGTCCCGGTCTTTATATGCCCTGGATTACACATATGTTGTTTGTGGATTTAAAGGATAATTTTTCATGCTAAGAGTTCGACCGTTTATTGTGCAATTGTTCAGATAAAGGCTGTAAAGGCCTGGCGCTGTCTCCCCGTCTTGGTGACGTGTGTTCGCCTTCTTGGCCCCGTCCACACAAAGCCGATTTTTTGGGTGAAACCGCATAAAAAAACGCTTTTGGTGGACACGGGCTACGGCCACACCAAACGCGTGTAACGTGCCTAACTTGAAGCTTGATCATTGTGTGTCACAAAAATGGTTCAACGCGCCTGTGGCTGCGCTGGATTTAGGAGTCCGAGGTAGGAAACCCAAACGCAATAATCGGGTTAAATAACTTCACATGGTGTGTCTGGTGTGTTTCCAGCATTCGTAGTGTTGATCAGCAGATAGTCCGCCAAGACGTTGAGGTTGCTTAGCAACCAGAGACGCTGTCCATGCAAGTGAATGGAGCGTTCCCTCTTCGTCATAACTATCAAACCAAACATCCTTCACATTCAACGAGCGAACATTATGAAATTAAAATGCACATTTCTCGCTAAAAATGTTTACATAAACGCATTTAATTGCGTAACTATGTTACTATTTCCACCCAGAATAAAGAAAGATGTCGGCCGTATGCTTCTGTGCAAGCGTCACTACTCTAGCTCCACGCTGATTTGTTCCATTAGTAGATGGAACAAGGAGGTGTCCGATAGGCGGAGATGATCAGCGGGAGTGGCCGCCAGCGAAGCTGTGCATGGTGGGAGTTGTTGTCTTCAATCCACAAGCGCCAAAAAGTCACTTTCTGCCTTTTCTCGGTCAAGACTGCACCAAATTAGAATTTTATTTTATTATTCGACTACATATAGGACCCAATTTCAATACATATTCATGCCTCCACCGGTGAAATGCTCCTTTAAGGAACCACCCTAAACAGAACCCAAGCCCACCTGCCTCTGTGGAAAGAGAGAGAGACTGGCTACAGCCTGCGTGGCAGACCTGCACAGGTGCACCTCATCAGCTGACAAGCCTCTCAGCCCCGCCCACTGGCTACCTGTAGCAGGTAGGCAAACACAGAGGACCCAGCAGACGAAGGAGAGAGAGAGCAGTCACAGCTGTCACATCTGTTGCCTGAAGATTCTTCGTTTGTCTCCAACAAAACCTTCCAAACAGATGAATCATTGGCTCATCCCAGAAGTGTCAAATTACTTTTGTGTGTCAAAACGGGCAGGGTGGTCGTGGACTCCTGAAAAATACTATGGTTGTTTTGTATGTAGAATAAAATGCCATTTTACATTTAAAAAAAAAAGGGAAGACTTTCACAATGCAGGATTCTGGGAATGCAGTGATGGAATCCCGATAACACCTGTTCCCTAATAAATGGGCTCAAGATTCTGAGTCTGCCTGCAAGAGGTTGTGTGTGTGTGTGTGTGTGTGTGTATGTGTGTGTGTGTGTGTGTGTGTGTGTGTGTGTGTGTGTGTGTGTGTGTGTGTGTGTGTGTGTGGTTGCAACCCGGTATCACGCGATTGCGTGCTCCTGCGCACAAACGTTAATCTATTGAAGCGTGTTCTAGAGCACGATAGTCCGACTTTTTGCGTGTTACACAGAACGAAATGTAAACCAATGCATTCTGAATGGGAGTGTTCTAAGACAATTATATCTGTACGGAGCTCCATAAGGGACATCAGGGAGAACGCTCCCGGACAGAACCTTAGTTTGGAAGTCATGCTTAGTGACACGACAAATAGCCTACTTCCAATTGAAATACAACATTTAGAAAATAGGCCTACGTGTCCCTGATCACGTTTCAATAGATTAAATAACGTGACAGTGTCACGTATTTCCGTGAGACCATACCCGTACTTCCATAATAATAATAAATAATACATTTAATTTAGAGGCGCCTTTCAAGACACCCAAGGTCACCTTACAGAGCATATAGTCATCATTCAAAACTATGTAAAACAGACTAGGAATAAAAGGAAAACAGAGGTTAAACATGAAGAATAATAATAATTAATAACACTCAAAGACGCCTAAAGTGAAGGGGGGACCTCACTAATAACCACCACCAATATGTAGCACCCACTTGGGTGATGCACGGCAGCCAATCGGCGCCAGAACGCTCACTACACACCAGCTTGAGGTGGAGAGTTAGGGATGAGGTGGAGAGTGAGGGAAAAGAACATATTTAAACACTATCGACCATATTTAAACACTGTCGATCACATTTAAACAACATCGACCACATGTAAACACTATCGACCACATTTAAACACTATCGACCATATTTAAACACTATGGACCACATGTAAACCCTATCGACCACATGTAAACACTATCGCCCACATTTATATACCATGAGTATACTTAAAGGAAGTATACTATCCGTACTATCTACTACGTTATTTTTTCCGATGTGAGTGCTGTTCCAAATCGAGTACTCCGTGGTGCACTAACCGGAAATTACGATCACGACTGCCACCGTGGCTCCTCCCCCGCAATAAACATCCCGCTTTGAACGGTGAACTCTTTACGCATAGCAGCTATAAAAACTATAAAAACTACAAAATGACTATTAATGCAGGCTATGTGGAAAATGCGCCGACTTTGGTTCAGCCTGGCTCCGCCTCTTCCGCTACGTAGCTAAGATGGCTGCCGTTGAGTACGGGGAGTGTCCTTCGATCCACACTTCAGGATTAGCCCGTTTTGAGTACGGCATCCGGGTCCTTGAAGTATACTTCTTTTCGCCGGATCTGAATTGGAACGTACTGCGTACTCAAATTTTGGCTAGTAAGTACGGACAGTACGGGTATTGGAACACGGCACAGGTTCGAGCGTGTGCATGGGTTGAATTGCGTGTGTCTCACGCCGAATGCATGAGACATGAGAGCAGGGGCGGATCTACTGGGGTGGCATGGGGTGGCAACTGCCACCCTAAAAAAAGCCTTGCCACCCCAGCTGCCACCCCAGTTGGCAGCGCAAAATTCATATTTTTATTTTTTTTGCTTTTACAAGACATTTACAAAAGCGAGTTTTAAAAGTCTGACTGCAAGTGAATGCAACCAGGAAATATTGCCCCATCCCGCCTGCCCCCCCCCCCCCCTCCCCGAGACTCCCGCCGGCACTGATTTTGAATACAAGGAAGGCGCGAGAGTCCTCCAAACGAACGAAGCAAGCGGCGCGGCAGAGAGACTACATTCTTGAGGTAATACTGATCAACCGTCTATCTATAAAGAAATTATAATAATTAGAAAAGAGCAGGGCTGTGTATTACAGAAACATCATAGTTAAAGACTTAAGTTAAGATTGGAATGCCAGGTGCCTTATAGCTGCATAGCAGGCGCGTGCCGTATGGGCAGGTGGGGCGGCGAACTCCCTGCAAAAGCATTCTCCCAAAAAAATTGTTCCCCAGTAAATCATTGCTCCAAGTTTATTTTTAATAATGTGATTATTCACATTAACTATCTACAGTTTATGTAGGCTTTCCGACTATTTTTGTTCTGTTGATATCAAATTGATGGTGGCGATTCTAGTTGAGTTTAACGTGTCATGCAATGTGGGGCGGCGGAGCTCAACAACCGCGTCCCTCCGTATGTTTCTCGCATAACCCTGCAGGCTGCAATAAGAATTGCAATCCGCGCTAAAGACGCGCTAACAAACACAAACCCTTCTACACTCAGCTGGTTTTCCTGACCGTTAACTTCATGTGCCTCCTTTTGTATCAACAGTCATTCGATTTGATTACATTAAACTTTATTGTCATTGAACCAAGTAACAAGTACTTGGACAACAAAATGCAAGTCATCTTCTGTAAATTATTTACAAATGGCCATCTCTAATCTTGGTTGCACACCTGTCTGAACTTTTATAAACCAATATAAGTCATCAATAATTAATAATAAAACAAGCTTCACATCAAGAGCAAAAAAAATAATAAGGTAAACCCAAAAGGTCTTAAATACTTAGAAATTAAAGATATAAAAAAAGAAAGAGAGGGAAATCTTTGATAGCACTTCCCCTGAATCCCCATTTGGCTCTTCCAAGCATGCAGGTAATACACTCTACTTTTGGAGTTATTCTATGTCACCGCACTTTGAGGGTGGCATTGTATGTAAATTATTGGAATCGATGAATAAAGTGATATTTGCACTCAAGTTGGACTGATGATTGACATCTGATAGGAATATCTCATGGACCAATGCCAACTTATTGTTAACTAAAGTACATATTGCAGCTCTCTTTGCATATATTTTTAGCCCCATACCCCTGCTGGTGTAATAGTGCAGGTGTTTGTTGTAAGGCAGGTGGATTTTGTAATTATTCAGTAATAATTTATTACATTTTGTCTGAAACCTTTTATGTTTAAATGTAAGGCTTTACTCATCCCACAATAAATTAAATCTAATGTTATTGAGTCAAAATATCTAAATGTGGGGGCTTTCCAAGTAAATATTGATTAGTATGGCTTTAATTAAATCGGCATACTGTATATACTTCTGCCAGAGGGTGCCACCCCTCAAAATCTCCTGTCCCCCTCTTGCCACCCCATGAATATTTTTCTAGATCCGCCCCTGCATGAGAGCCCTGTACTTACGTGACACAAACCAGCACCGCAAACGTTCTCTCCCGCTTGAGATGACGTCTTTCTTTATAGGTTCATGGGTCTTATTCGCCGATTTCCCATGCTGATATCCCCGGAGATTCTCGGGCATCTTCGACAATTTGGCTATAGATTGTCTCATTACACGCTAAATAATATAATTTTAGCCTAATTATATATAGCCTATACATATATATAGGCAATATATATATATATATATATATATATATATATATATATATATATATATATATATATATATATATATATATATAGCATTTGTGGTTTTGGCATAAACATAACTAGGGTGCACTGTAGCCTACTATCTGCGCACACCCTTTCTGAAGCCTCTCTCTCTCTCTCTCTCTCTCTCTCTCTCTCTCTCTCTCTCTCTCTCTCTCTCTCTCTCTCTCTCTCTCTCTCTCTCTCTCTCTCTCTGTCCCTCCCTCTCTCTCTTTCTCTCTCTCTCGTACCGTTTAGTTAATTGTCTTAGAACACTCCCATTCAGAATGCATTGGTTTACATTTCGTTCTGTGTAACACGCAAAAAGTCGGACTATCGTGCTCTGGAACACGCTTCAATAGATTAACGTTCGTGCGCAGGAGCACGCAATCGCGTGATACCGGGTTGGAATTGGTGTTTAATTCCTCGGTGCATCGTATATTAAATAATGACATCCACTCGTTCCCACATCAGGCTCTTAGCAGCAACTATTTATTTCCTACCCCGGAATTTACACTGTCACAAGGTTCAGATGTTCCCCTCTCAATGCTTACTGTGTGTATATGTGTGTGTGTGCAGTGTGTGTGCGAGTGCCTGAGTGCTCTTCAGGGCCAGTTGTTCTTACCTAATGCCATCCCCTGTCATCAATTTATGATGTCCATGAAAGTACTGGAAGATTTTGACTTAAAAAACTGTTGATCCCTCCTCTCTTCTCCCCGCTGTGTCCCAGGCTTTTATACCAGCCCATCACAAGTTAATGTATCCCTCGCCATGGCTACATTCCTCCCCATATCAAACAACTACACTAGCCCCAAGCTAATTTGTCCTCCGGCATTAACGCACACTAGTACCCCCCGCGCCATATTGTCAGCTTCTCTGAACACTCATCTTAATATGTGTGTGTGTGTGTGTGTGTGTGTGTGTGTGTGTGTGTGTGTGTGTGTGTGTGTGTGTGTGTGTGGGGGGGTGTGTGGGGGTGTGTTTGTGTGATACTGATTTCACTGCGTCCCACTGTTGGATGTGGAGCTGATAGCACTGAATCAATGGGTACTAATTCCCTTAGTGCTCTGTGTACTAGCCGTTTGTAACAGTCCAGAGTAATTGAAATTCTCCACACAGCATCATTTATCGTAATCAATATTTCATAACGTTTTGTTATTTACTCATATATATCATCCCACTCACACTTTATCGACAAGTATATTCTTATGGTTAAATAGTCAACACTTGTTTTGTGATTTACAATCTTGCAAATTGCTACACCATTATCCCACTCACAAGTTATAAGTCAAAAATAGTTGTGACAAGAAAAAATAAAAATAAATGTGCAATCTACAGCATGGCTAATCGCTTAACCACAGGTAGTGGTGGAGATGACGCAAAAGGTTGTCATGGCAGAGTGTAGATGAGGTCCAAAGCGAGCCTGTGCATTTGGGAAGGATGGGTTTGAAGCGTGGGGATGATGTGGTCTGTGACTAGCTCTGCCAGTCACGACATTTTCACACACATGCCATCTTCTTCTTCACACACACACACACACACACACACACACACACACACACACACACACTTACACATACACATACACATACACATACACATACACACACACATACACATACACATACACATACACACACACACACACACCCTTCTCTCCTCTCATGTCTACATCCTCTCCTTCAGGCTTTTCCCAGTCAGAGGAAACTGTTTTTCTCAGAGGAAATATGGAAGCGTCTACTTCACTTTTTTTTCCTCTTCTTCTTACATATAATTTTTTCATCCCCCTGTTTAACCCCCCCCCCAGCCCCACTTTCTCTCTAGTTTTTTTTTAACGCGTCTCTGGTTTTCAACAGTTTTCTCAGCCCCTGACTGTCTTGCACTCTGGATCTTGGCCCCGGAACTCTGATTAAGCACAGCTGTCACACAGAGCTTTTTTTTTTTTTACATTGTTGTATAAATTGGAGTGTCGTTCTCAGGCTCCGGGCCCTGTTGATTTTGGGTGACGTCAACAGCAGTTGTTTATGTCTTGGACACAGAGCTGATTCTCTCTCATCCCTGACGGCACTGACTTACGTAGATGCATTGGTTGAATGGCCTGTGTGTGTGTGTGTGTGTGTGCTTGCCTGCGTACCGACGTGTGTGAGTGTGTCTGTGTGTGTGTGTGTGTGTGTTTGCACGTGTTCATGCGTGTTTGCATAACGATGTGTGTGTGTGTTTGTGTGTATGCACATGAGGTCATGTGTCTGGGCTGTAAGCATGCTTGTGAGAATGTGTGTGCGACGTGTTTGTGTGTGTGTGTCTGTGTGTGTGTGCGTGCAAGTGCATGTTTACATTGTCCCGAGCCCTAGCCGTTAAATTTAAATCAATCACAAGTTTCTTCTCCAAATATAAGCCCTCCTTCATACCTTTGTCCTTGACTTGATTATCATCCCTCATGATTTGGCAA
Organism: Gadus macrocephalus; assembly: GCF_031168955.1. Taxonomy (NCBI): domain Eukaryota; kingdom Metazoa; phylum Chordata; class Actinopteri; order Gadiformes; family Gadidae; genus Gadus; species Gadus macrocephalus. The sequence goes on from NC_082389.1 coordinate 14,961,203, forward strand.
GCCAATAAAATCCCTTGTTTATTGGAAATGTTGTCCCTTGGGGGGTAATCGCTGGGGTCATCGCTGGTGTTGCATTATTCCCTCCGTTCCATCGCTGCTCGCGGCCGGAGAAGGTGGAGAGACATACACCACACCCTCAGAGAACGCAGTTCAGAGAGACCAAGCCGGGATAGTTTACGGATGAGGTGTAAGCCTGTATCTCCTGCCAATGGTGTGTGTGGTGTATGTGTGTGTGTGTGTGTGGGGGGGGGGAGTTATCAGTCACAGGATCAGGTTAGGTTAGCGGTATAGAACAGCACAGTAGGAGACCGGCCTCTGTGGAAGCCAGAACGATTTTCTTTCACTTTTGATTTCGGTCACACAGATAACCCGAAGCTATTAAGTAAGACGTCCACTAACTTTTTGAAAAACCCTGGACTCTGGGTGTGTGATATCTGCTTCCCGTCCAGCTCATATGGCTGGCTTCTTCTAAAAGCCCTCTGCGCCCTTTCACACTGCCTCAGAAAACAGACGTATGGAGTTATTCTCCGTGACAGTCCAGAAGCTCTTCTGGCTCCGAACATGGAACAGCTGTTAGGAGAAAGAGCTTTGAGTCCACAAAAAGAAACCCTGTCTCCCAGAATGCACCGTGGCTAAAGCCAGTTCTTTCCCAGGCTATAACACAAAGCCTATTACTGCTATTACTGTACTTGTCAGCCGTCCCCTGACCCGCACATGCTCTTGCTTTTATTAGGTGATTATTATTTAATTTCTCACCACTTTCATTGACCTTTGAAGTGCTATAATTGTCTGCTACATTTGGAAGGGGGAAAGGCTTCGCAAACAGTAGCAAATACTTTCACGGTGGTGGTGGTTCCATTCTTACCAATCTATGAAGGCACAGAGAAGGAACAGTTCTGAATTTAAGTTCTTGAAAAAAAAGGATCTCTTGGCTAATGCTTCATGGGGTGTTGGTTTTTCATTCATCAAATGGCGTCAGGATTTTTTTGGAGGATGTTCAATTAAAAGTGTGGAACATTTTCATTAGCGCACTTTCAAAATGTCATGTCATGTGACATGAATGGGCCTGTTCTCCTATTAAAAAACACTTTGAGTCATGGAAGTAATGCTTTGGCTGAATTAATGGTCCACTGGGCCTTTGTCATCATATTGACCATGGGGTTTCCACATTAACGTCATCGATTTAAGATAAAAGCCTGGCCGCCCCAACTGTTATGCTTGCTTTGTTCCTGCAAAATTAAAGTGTTAATTATATTCTGATGCACGTAAACTAGGTTCCCAGTATTGGCGTCTATAGATAGACGCTAAAGAGAAAGTCCAATATCCTGCTCAAGCTGAAGCTCTATTATGGTGAGACTCCTTCAATTTGAGGGGAAAACAGATGAAAATAAACAACCAGAAGGCTCTATAATGTATTTGATCCCTTAACCCCTTGGAGTATAATCCACTTTTTTCTAAAATGTAGTTTCAATGGAAATGTGGAGCTCATAATCTTTCTATACACACAACCTCCATAACCTCCCACAAACCGTGTCCTCTCTGGTAACTGTTATCCTTCGGGGGCAGGGCGGGTGGGTGGGGGACTATGGAGCCTCATCCGCTGATTGGTCAAAAAATAACATTGACAGCAGAAGGATGAGTCAGATGGTTAAGTGGGTCCCTTTTTTTCACCATCCCGGCCTAAAGTGGAATTTGTGATTTTGGTTGGCTGTAATGAAGTTTTAATGAATAAATCCTTCTGTTGCGGGGGGGTGTGGTGGGGGGGGGGCAAGGGGAGGGGATGTACTCAAGGCCGGGAGAGGAGGTTGTCCTTGTGGAGGTTGTTCTGAAGCATGTCTGTCTCTATTCCACAAGCCTTTCTTCTCCGCCTCGTCTCCTAAACACGAAAATGCAGAGGAGATTTTTAATTGACCTCCTTTGTGGGCTGTCAGTATGTTTTGTGTTGTTGTGTGTTGTGTGTGTGTGTGTGTGTGTGTGTGTGTGTGTGTGTGTGTGTGTGTGTGTGTGTGTGTGTGTGTGTGTGTGTGTGTGTGTGTGTGTGTGTGTGTGTGTGTGTTTGCGTGTATGCGTGTATAGGCTGTGTGTCAGAAATATATGTATGTGTGTGTGCGTGTGTTTGTGTTCCGTGAACGTGTGCGCCTGTCGACGTGTGGATGTGTTTGTGAGGTGTGTGGTGTGAATGTGATGGCTCGGTGTGGCAGGAAATGCATGCACATGGGTGTGGGCTCGTGTTATGTCGGTGATTGGGTTATGAGGAAGAGATAAAGGCCACACAAGCAGACCTGAGGCCTAATAGCCTGTCCCTGCAGTGCCAGTGTCTGAAGACTGCGAGGCCGCTCAGCCTCAGTGGTACAGCAGAACGGTGATACAGACATCCACCCTGGCAGTTCTCTGGCTGCTACCCTCATAGTTATTGCCCCCCCTGTCTGCTGCAGAACCCCTGGCGCAGCCCGGACACCTAATAGGACTCCGACCAGTGAACAAGCTCTGCTTTTACTGATGCCAATGGACTCCTTACACTTCGCTGTCTCGTTTTAATATTTTATTCTCTCTCTCACACAGGGCCATTTCCTCCTTCTTTTCGTTTTTTTGCCCTCGTCTTCGGATTGTCTCCCCGTCTTCTCTTTCTTCTTCCGTTCTGCTTATTAACAGCCCACAGTGTGGCTCCACTTTCAAAAATAGTCTTTTCCCTCTTCCAGGTATACTATATAAATATATACACACACATATAAATCTAAACATATAAACATGTATACAAACATAGATATATAAATACATATATAAATAAAAACACATATATTTGACTTTGACGTTTTCTGGCTCATACCACCTGCCGTACTTCGGCCAGCTGTTGGCTAGCCCGGAGGTTTGGGGAAGCTTCCCAGTTCTGTCATCGCGTTGGGATTGCGACAGCCTCATTTCCCCTCACGACAGACCAACCAAAACTGCAAAAAGAAAGAAAACACAACGAAGATATTTGACGAAATTGGACAGGAAAGCTCACGTCAAAATCACACTATATTACATGCTTTACTTTCAGAGGCAATGGCCCACATAGAAAAGAACTTCCAACACATGAGAGAGTGTGGGCAGCTACGTAGCTGCAGTATAACCAACTTAATGATACCTCCTTTCACTACGCGAGACCAGCAGAGAAAACAGCTATTTCTTCTTGCCATTGTTCACTCTTGCTTTCCCTGATGATTGCCTGATGCATTTCCTGGGGCCTCCTTGCGAGGACCTGTCATGGTGGGTGGTGACTGCTCCCAGCTTGAAGCACCACGGCACAATGGACTCACGTCAATATCCATTTAACAGTATTTGCCCAACACACACACAAGCTATGTATTATCTTTCCGTCGTGCATGGCATAGTTCTGCAACAGCGATATTTCAGTTTGGTTACACCTGACCGTTATTTGTGTGGGCGTGAGTCATTTCTTGGCATGGGAGATGCAAACACGAGTTGGGAATTTGGTCCTATTCTTCGGAGAATCCGTGTGAGGAGCTGCCCAACCCAGGCCGGCTAGTCAGGACATGCCTACTCAGGCATAGACACAGAGCACCCATGGGACACACACACACATGGATAAACAAACATGCAAACCTTTGGGTTGACAGGGGTATGACTGATGACAGAAATCTGTGAACAAGATTCGCCTTGTGTGTGTGTTTGTGTGTTTGTCTGTGTGTGTGTGTGTGTGTGTGTGTGTGTGTGTGTGTGTGTGTGTGTGTGTGTGTGTGTGTGCGTGTGCGTGTGCGTGTGCGTGTGTGTGTGTGTGTGTGTCCGACCCCACATGCATGCACTTTGGTTTTATTTTTTTTAGGCACTGCACTTTTCCCTAAAACAACTTTGACTTTGCGAAGGTGTGCGCATTAATAATGAAACACGAGGATGTAAAACCTGCCTGCTCGTTCCCTCGAACATGGGAAGAAACAAAAAGGTGTTTTGTCTTGGAGTTTTTCTTACTAGGTTTCACCCGATTTGGACGAGAGAAAAAAGGAAAATGAATAAAAACCATAATAAAGAAATAAAAAAATCCCCTTTTCAAGATCAAACGGGGCGTGATCTGACATGCTCTGTGGCTGGCACCGCTCATGGGTGGCTGACAGATTTGAAGTTAATTAAAAGTGCTCCTTTGTCCATTGACTGATGCCCGTGTGGCATGATGGACAGGGGAGGGGGGGAGGGGAGGCAGAGGCTGCTGGGAGGCTCTGGGCTGGAGAGGTGCGGTCACCGGGGAATCACAATGGCAGGCTTTGTAGGTGGCTGTGCTCCAGGGGCGAGGGCTACTGATGTCAGAGGAATGCCCGGGTTTAATCCCCCCCTCCGTCGGCCTTCAGGGGCATGGGGTTCTGAGTGGATGGGCCAACTCACAGCTGGATCAGGGGACAGGAAGGAGGGTGAATAGGGAGAAAGGAGGGTCGCGCTAGCATGCGATGCCACAGTTTAACGCACAGCGGATGACAGAATGGGACGACAGTGGGGCTTGTTGGCGATGGCGTGACCTTGAAGACTCAGAGATCCGCCGAGTGCCCCGGTCCAGTTCAGACTGGCACCCCGTGTTGGAGTTGTTCTGTTGTCTTTTGTTGTTGTTGTCGTCATCGTTGTCGTCGTCGTCTTAGCTACCGGTGCCTATGGGAGCAATGATAGTGGCGATGAGGAAGATGATTTTCTGGCAGTTGAAGACGGCTTGCAATTGGCCTGTCAGTTGCTGCATGGATGATGTGGCTCACTTCCAGTGACCTGCCATTTTGGTGGGATGTTTTCTGACTGGCGTCAGGACTGCAGATAAGAGCAAATCGCGGTGTAGAAGGAAAGATAAGTGCAGACAGCCTTCTCTTCCATTCCCCTATCTCCCCTCTCCCCCTCTCTCTCTCTCTTGCCCTGTCTTTTTCTGTCTCTATCTCCTTTTCTCCCCTTACTTTTGCTCCTCTTCTTTCCCCACTTTACCCGCATTCTCCAGTTCTCTATCCCTCTCTCTTTCTCTCTCTGTGTCCCTAAGTCTCCCTCTCTCTCTCTCTCTCTCTCTCTCTCTCTCTCTCTCTCCCTCTCTCTCTCTCTCTCTCCCTCTCTCTCTCTCTCTCTCTCTCTCCATCCTGCCCTCCACTGTCCCTAGGTGAAGGGATAGCCATCTTCCCTTTCAGCAGAAGCCACTGCTGCCGCTCTATCTCTCCGGCTCTGCTGGCCCCTCTAACCCCCACACCAACCACCAACACCACCACCACCTCCACCTCCACCACCACCACCACCACCACCTCCACCACCACCTCCTCCTCAGCCTCCCCGCACCCCCCCCCCCCCCCCCCCAGCTCCTTACCCCCCCCCCCCCCCCCCCTCCATCCTCTCAAAGCCTTCATCTCACTCCGAGAGGATAACCATCTAGCTTTCAGCCAGAGCCCGGCTCTTCCTCTAATGAGTATTTCCAGCACATGGCCGACTTTTTCCACGAATGGGGCTTTGTTACCCCCACCCCCTCACCCCACCCCCTCCTCCTCCTCTTCCTCCCCCTCCTCCTCCACCAGCTCCCTCCTCCACCTCATGCGGCTAGTGCATCGGGCCCCCATCCCCGGGAACCGGGAGGCATCCCGCTTATTGGGTAAGGGGCCCTACGCAGGCAGGGCTAATTAAAAGGAGTTGGGGAAGATACGGAACATGCGGCTTATTGGTTTTTAAAGGGCCGTGTTGCGTCAATCACTGGCATTGAAATACCAAGCCTGGATGACGTGGCAGACCGCGCTGACGGTGATTTGATTGTGTCATGTGGTTCGACGGCGTGGTTTGAAGCATCACTCTATTAGTCTTCAAAACCCTCCGTTAGGCTTTGAGGCTCCCCCGAGCAAACGACGCAAACAACCACGCCACGTTCAAGGAAAAC
>NC_082389.1:14972080-14977080 GCF_031168955.1 Gadus macrocephalus
CGATGCAGAATCAAGGGCTATTATTTCCTTCCTGTTGAATCAAGTGCACTGTTTTTTTTTGCATTCGTTTTTTTTAATTGCGCTGCGTACCAGACGACAAGAACCGCTCACATCGTCTGAGCGGTGGTAACACAAGCTCCTAACGAGGGCGGTGTCTGGAGCCGGGCAGACACTCACAGGTGGAACTAAAGAAGCCCAGACTTGTAGACACAGCAAGGTGAAAAACAAAGCTCTCTGTGCTGATGCAGCGCATCCCCGACCAAAGCCCCACACAGACTTAAATGTTGTCAGACTAGCGTGGCAGAGGATTCAAAAGTATGCCACTTATATGACACTCTAAGCCCAGAGTAAAGTCTGTGGGGCTGGCCGGGCCCCCCGTGCTCTCACTGAGGTAGAACATGCCTAAGCCCTCGCCCTGACACGTGGCCTCACAACCACAGCTCTGCTTCCTGCCTGTGCATCTGTCAGCCCGCACACGACACACACCGAAACCCACACACACACTGATGCCGACGCACACTGACAGACACACAAACACACACGCACACATACACTTACACAAACATACAAAGAGAGAGAGAGACACAAACATACACACACACACACACACACACACACACACACACACACACACACACACACACACTTACGCACACATACAAAGAGAGAGACACACACATACAAACACACACTTACACATAGAGAGAGACACACACACATAAACACACACACATGCACACACACACACACACACAGAAGCACACAGATACACACAAATACAGAGAGAGAGACACACAAACACACACACTTACATACGCACAAACACAAATACAGTGAGAGAGAGTGAGAGAGACACACGCACGTCGCACACACACACACATCCCAGCAGAGAAGAGTAGACACACACACACACACACACACACACACACACACACACACACACACACACACACACACACACACACACACACACACACACACACACACTCAACCCTGCAGAGCAGAGTACAACAGAGTTCTCGGCTCAAGAAAACCAAAAGGAGCCAGACCTGCCTCAGGACGAAGTGCGCATAGGCAGTGTGAATCAATATATGCTTCTGTACATTGCATGACTTTGCTGATGTATTTGCACACACACACACACACACACACACACACACACACACACACACACACACACACACACACACACACACACACACACACACACACACACACACACACACACACACACACACACACACACACAATGCCAGCAAGAAGACCAACTAGTTTGCACCCACACAAACACACACTCATGCAGGCACCCTCAGCAGTTTTTAGATTACACGCTGTGAAGATGGTGGGAGTTTTTATTGGGGTGGGGAAATGCCTTTCTGGTAGTTTTACACTCTATCTCAATTGTATTACGCATACACATTAACCCCCTAAATGATCCAGCATAGTTTTAGCTTCAAATGGTACGCTGACGGTAATACTATTAACACCTTGAGATATGAAAACAATTATATCACATTCATGATATTAAAATAATTACCGGTAACACTAACTCATCAGTAAGCTGCAAGATAGAAGGAAGAAGGTGCTGCAGTTTGAAGATATGAACAGACTTGCTGCTTAATAAGATGGATGCCTACGTTTGTGATACATTGGTTCTGGTTGTCCCCGCTAAGGTGCTACTGATGCGGATGGAAGTAGGCCGATTATGGCCGATACTCAAGGGCTCAATTACACTATTTGACAATGCAATCAGCATAATTTAAGACATTTAAATGGAAAATATTTTTTTTTAAAGAGAAATTATCCGTAATCAGGAAGTCTAATTAAAAGACAAATTCTCTTCACTGTTACTATCTTTTGTGTATAGATATAAAAAGGTTGAGGGGTGGAAGATTTGTTGGTGGTCCCTTCTCTTTCCCCTCATCCTCCTTCACTTCCTTCGACTCTTCCTCCATCTTGTATTCCTCCTTTTTGCCCTCCTATTCCATTTGCTCTGAACTCCTCCACCTTGAATCACTAAATGAGTGCATACGCCTCTGGAACTGTGCCCACATTAAAGCAAACACGTTTCCATGGCAACAGCATAAACTTGGAATTGATCTACGACAAACAAGAGTCTTCATTTATTTTATTTATTTCGTTTTTAATTGGTTTCATTTGATTACCATCAATATTCTATTGATGTTTTGGACAACCCCCAGACATACCCACAAACACGCACACACACACACACACACACACACACACACACACACACACACACACACACACACACACACACACACACACACACACACACACACACACACACACAAACAAATGCGCGTACACAATAAGAGACTAAGCCATTTGGATGAGTCCCCGCAGTTAAGTCCCGGACACGATGTTCTGAGGACGAACAGTGCGGTACATGGTGTACGTGACTATGACAGGTTTTAGGAGTTAATGTGTTTACTGCATTCCTTGGTCAATTCAAATCGCACCACTGGTGAAACCCAAATGGAAACAGGTGGTTGAGAAGTCGTAGCGTGTGATCGTCGGGACCGGCTGGCTCTCTGACTGGACTGTCTAACTCTGGATAGAGATTAGCATACTGCGATAGCGTCGTGGCGAAGACAGCCTGCCACCACAAACCCCCAGCAGCCAGCCAGCTCACACCCTCATTGGTTATTCATTAGGTGACATTGGGATCTGAATGTGTCCCACTGTGTCAGCTTATGTGTGTCTGTGTGAGTGCTTGTGTGTGTGAGTGGATGTATATTTGTGTGTGTGTGTGTGTGTGTGTGTGTGTGTGTGTGTGTGTGTGTGTGTGTGTGTGTGTGTGTGTGTGTGTGTGTGTGTGTGTGTGTGTGTGTGTGTGTGTCTTCAAATGTGCTTGTAAGGCAGCCTTGCGTGTTGTTGAGGGCTGTGTCATTTAATTACAAAACCTGTGGTAATTCATCATACTCTTTATAATTCACAGCGCCCAGTGTATCCCATTGTGTCTGGCAAACTAGCAGCCACCCAAGTGTGTGTGTGTTTTTGTGTGTGTGTGCACACGCGTGTGTCTAAATGTGTGTGTGTGTGTGTGTATGTGGTGTGTTTGTGTGCACGCATGTGCGTGTGTGTATTTGTCTGTGTGTGGGTCAATTTCTTCTGGTCTCTCTGTTTCAATATTCAAATAGTTGTTTGCATAAGCAAAAACAAAAAGGGGTGAACACGAATACATAATAAAACAGGATTAGTGAAGTGATTGATTACATGGGAACACTGACAGCACAATGTGTGCTGGATCCTGCCAAATTTACTGTGCGCAGTTGTCAGAAACAGAAATGCAACCTAATCCAACGTAATATTGCTTTTGAATTTTTGACACCAGTTGTATACATTCTGCCAACGCTCAAATAATTTGGTGGTCTCTATAGAATATCTGTGGCTGGTATTCTAGGTTGTTTCTGCTTTTCCATTTCATGCTATTATCTTCATTGCACGGTTAAATGTGTTACAGTTTTATAATCGGCTGCCATTTAAATTCATTCTTTGTCATTCAATGCACCAACTAGCGAGTGATTTGAGTGTGTATGTGTGTGAGCATGTGTGTGTGTGTGTGTGTACGTGTGTTTGTGTGTGTTTGTTCAGTGCGTATTTGTGTGAGCATGTTTGTGTGTGCGTTTGTGTGTGTGGTTGTGTTTGTGTGTTATGTGTATGTGTGTGTATGTGTATGTGTGTGTCAGCGTGTGCTTGTCTGGGTTGTGTGTGCCATCTCTGTTGTTTATTTTGTTGGTTTCCTTTTCAATGGGGTCTATTCACCTAACTTTGAATACACCCACACTCTTCCAACCCACCCTGACTGATTTTTTTTAATTAATCTCTGAATTTCAACATCATGCACACACACACACACACACACACACACACACACACACACACACACACACACACACACACACACACACACACACACACACACACACACACACACACAGCCCATACAGATATTGCATTTGAACTGTTTATTGAAGGTCGAACATTTCCAGAGTGGGTCTGTATAAAATGGTTGATACAAAACGACTGAAGCTGATTGTTTAAAGGGCATACACAATACACAATGTGTGTATATATGTATATGCATATTGTGTGTGTATGTATAAATAATTATACAGTTTATATATATATATTATATATATATATTTATATATAGAGATGTTTGTGTTTTGACAGGAGGAGGCATTGAAGCCCTTATACATATTGAATAAGCAATATACATTTTGTTGACACATGGTCGGAGCCACTTTATCTAGCATACTTGTACAAAATGCTGATATGAAATACACATCAATACATAGCTGTGACTCATCATCCATTTTGTATGGTGCCGTAACCCCCTCTCTCACTCGCACACTCTCTCTCTGACTCACTCCCTCACTCCCTCACTGTATCTCTCTTTGCCATCCATTCATTTGTAAAATCCTCCAGTGAGTTATTCCCATTGTTTCTTTGTGTGTGTGTGTGTGTGTGTGTGTGTGTGTGTGTGTGTGTGTGTGTGTGGTGTGTGTGTGTGTGTGTGTGTGTGTGTGTGTGTGTGTGTGTGTGTGTGTGTGTGTGTGTGTGTCTGCATGTGTGTTCACATGTGTGTGTGTGTGTGTGTGTATGCGCGAGTGTGTGTGCGTGTGCGTCCACGCATGTGTGTGTGTGCGCGTGTGTGCGTGCGACTCTATTCTGTACTTTATCTACCTAGATTGCTGTTTAATAGGACTCTTCCTCCCTGGTGAACTCTGATAAGCTAATGGTCGTGGATTGCTCCTGCTTTAGCAGACCAGCCTGTCACGAGTTTAGGGGGAGAGGGCAAGAGAGGGGAGAGAACAAGAGAGAAAAGTAATTGAGAGAAAGATAGATAGAGATAGAGAGAGGGAGAGTGCAGAGATATAGCAAAAGAAGGAAAGAAAGGGAGAAAATCAGAGAGATTATTTTGAAAGGACTGCAACAGTTGAACATGGGCAGAAGTAACTTACACACCTAAT
>NC_082389.1:14979580-14983669 GCF_031168955.1 Gadus macrocephalus
AAAACCATACACACACATCATGCAAACATATGTGATAACTTATGCTACAATATGCATCAGCGCTGGCATTGCCACGTGCAACATAATGACATAATGGCAGTTTGCAAGGAAAACGAAGATGGGAAATTATTCAACTCCTGTGATCTCGCTGCCTATAGTCTATAGTTATGGTCTCCATTTCTCTGTGGTTAGCGCACGCGGCATAATTACACCCACTCACATACTTTCCCCGTCCGATCTCTTCCCGAGCACAAGTCGTTCTCGCCTTGGGGGGAATTTGGAGTTCCGACTTTAGGTTATGAAATCCTTCAAGCGGGATCATCTCCCCCCGCCAATCCCCCCAACCCCCCCAGGGGGCCTGACCTTCACTCGGAGTGTCGTCAGCCGGGGCACCTGGGAAGTGTATTGCAATGCATCAGCGCTGCATTACCCACTATTACACTGTCTCCCCCAGCTGACCTTGTCTCTTGTCTTCTCCTCCTCCCCCTCCTTCTCCCCCTCCCCTCCTCCTCGTCCTCCTCCTCCACCTCCTCGTCCTCCTCCTCCTCCTTTTCCCCCTCCTCCCCCTCCTCCCTCCTCCTCCTCACCTCCCCTCCTCCTTCTCCTCCCCCTCCCCTCCTCCTCCTCCTCGTCCCCCCTCCCCCTCCTCCATCTCCTTCTCCTCCTCGTCCTCCTCCTCCTCCTCCTCCTCCTCCTCCTCCACCTCCACCTCCACCTCCATCTCCTCCTCATCTCCTCCTCCTCCTCCTCCTCCTCCTTCCCTCCTCCTCCTCCCCCCCCTCCTCCCCCCCCCTCCTCCCCCCCCTCCTCCTCCTCCTCCTCCTCCTCCTCCTCCTCCTCCTCCTCCTCCTCCTCCCCCTTCCCTCCTCCTCTCCTCCCCCTCCTCCTCCCCCCCCCCTCCTCCTCCTCCTCCTCCTCCGTCCCGTTCCAGGGGAGCACCTGCGGATCTGCCCTCAGGGCTACACCTGCTGCACCAGCGACATGGAGGAGAAGCTGGCCACCCTGAGCCGCAGGGAGATGGAGGGGCTGCTGAAGGAGGCGGGCCGGGCCCTGCAGACCTCCCTCAGCGGGCAGTACAAGGCCTTCGACGGTGAGTGGCCGCGTTGTGGGCGTGCACGTGTTGTGTGTGTGTGTGTGTGTGTGTGCGGGAGGGTTTGGTTGGTGTACAAGGGTTGTGCGGAACAGAGGGTGAGCCTCCTACACATGGTCGCTTGGTCCTTTTGTACAAAGCGGGCTCGACCTAGGCTCAGGAGGTGGAGCGGGTCTATTTGTAGCCGGGAGGTTGCTAGTTCGACCCCCGGCTACTCCTACCTGTGTCGAGGTGTCCCTGAGCAAGACGCCTCACCCTAAGCTCCTGGCGAGCTGGCTCTCACCTTCCATGGTGAATGTTTGTGACGAAATATGTTAAGATTCTTTTGATAAATGCGTCTGCTAAATGCCCTAAATTCAAATGTAAAACGTTCGCTGTGCAATCATGGGGTTTATAGCATTAGAGTTAACCGTATGCATGCTTATTGTTGATGACAAAACCTTTTTATCCCGGAGTACAGGTTGCTTAATTGGATTCCTGGATGTTTTGTGTTTGCGTATAATCTCCCTGTTTTGCAGTTCACCCCCAGAGACCCTTATCGGTAAAATAGCTGTGTACATAAGACTATGCATGTGTGTGTGCAACAGTGCGAGAGGCGTTATTGGCCCATATAGGCTGTCTCATCGCCTGACGCCAACAGTCATCTGGGATGAGTCCTCCTCTTCCTCATGGCTCCGCATGTTGAATGGGTGTTATCGTTGAAGTGCGACCACAGCCAATAAATCCATTCCAGACGATTAACGGATGCCTCAACCATTACTCATATATCTATGTCAAGACAGCCTAGGATTCTGAAATACAAGACGTAAATAATAAGCCTGTTCTGTTATTGTTCATAATACAAGATGCTCAATGGGGGTGTGCACGTTTTAATGTGCACGCTTCAGCGTCACAACGGAAGACGAGAAAAACATCTTTCAAAGGTTTCCTCTGTCGTCTCCTGGGGTGTTTGTCGTGAGCGTGAATAGTGTGGCGAAAAGAGAGCGAGGGAGAGAGACAGACAGGAGGAGAGTGAGCGAGGGGGAGAGAGAGAGAGAGGCTGAAGGAGAGTGTGCAAGAGAGAGAGAGAGAGAGAGAGAGAGAGAGAGAGAGAGAGAGAGAGAGAGAGAGAGAGAGAGGGAGGCAGGAGGAGAGTGTGCGAGGGAGAGAGAGTGTGAAAGGTAGAGTGCACTAGGCGCGAGCAGAGAGAGAGAGAGAGACACATATCAACAGAGCACTATGGAGACTGTTTGTGTTTAATGACCGGCTCCTTCTAATAGAGGGGCGGCCCGACGCGCCACTCGTTCCTCTTGGCCAATCTGAGACAATGGATCCGTCAGCCGGGGATCGGCGCTCGGCTAGTCAGCCTGACCTTCTCCGATCACAGTGATTAGTGGACTGAGTGACATTTGTATTCTCCTGTCTCGCCTTTTTTATTTTTTTATTATAAAACGTAATTTTTTTATCCACGGGACTTTTTGCCTCAGAAGACTTTTGCTATAATAACAAGCCTAAATACATACTTGCTAAACAAAAAAATAAAAACGTACACAAATTTCCTTCCAAAAAGAACCAAGCACACACTCGCACACATTTTTCAAAAACTAGCTCATGCTACGTTTCTGACCCGGGGCCTGTCCCCTTGCGTTCTTTAAGACACCTCATCCAGCACACCAGAGCCGGTAAACAATGGCGTGGTGTGTACAGCACTGCTCCGTCAAGCAGCACTCGCCAAACTAAACACGGACAACGTTGTGTACAAAAGACCCCCCCCGCACATAAATACACAGGAAACCGTCCCTCGTCACCACGGAGATCAGGAGGATCACGTCGCGATGATGTGGAGGATGACGTTGATGATTCAGGTCGGAGGCCTTTCATGGGCACGTCATCCTGGACTAAAAAGACCTTAAGTCATTCCGTCAGCGTAGCCTTCATCAAGAATGCCCTTTTCCCTGACCTTCAGACACACCTGTGCGTGTATGCACCCCCCCCCCCCCCCCACACACACACACACACACACACACACACACACACACACACACATCCCCCCACCCAGTACTCCCACTGGCCCCAGCTCTGCCCATGTCTCTCACCACCTTGTCCTCACAGATTACAACCAAGGGGGAGAATGACCACAAATCATTTCTCAGTTTTCTTCGGCTTTGTGTTTTTTGAGCCAAGTGCGGCAACAGCAGTAGCAACAACAAAACACATGTGGGGGGAAATAACAGAGGCGCCCATGCGTCATATGCAGGGCTGTTAAAAATGTTTCATAACTTCCAGATTGTATTGTGTTACTGTGCTTACAACAAATGTACAATTATAAGAATTCTGTTTACTATTATGTATTGGGAAGAGGGAGGGCTGAGGCGTTTGTGTGTGTGTGTGTGTGTGTGTGTGTGTGTGTGTGTGTGTGTGTGTGTGTGTGTGTGTGTGTGTGTGTGTGTGTGTGTGTGTGTGTGTGTGTGTGTGTGTGTGTGTGTGTGTGGGGGGGTGCTCAAGGTTATACTTTTATTCTCGCTTCTTGGCATCCTGGACACACCGGCTGTATGCTCCACCCCTCCTGACCTTGTCCAAAGCTAACCCCCTTAACCCCCCCCCCCCCCCCCTCACACCCACCTCCACCCCCGACATCCATCCCTCCTCCTCCACCTGCTCCGCTCCCTTTCTCCTCCTCACTCCCCTCAGTGCAGATAGTGGAGGGAGGGATGGAGGGGGGGGGGGGGGGGGGGGGGGGGGATAGAGGGAGTCGTCGGGAGGGAGGAAGGGGGGAGGAGAGGAGAGCAGAGGGAGGTCTTAAACCATCTGTTGTTGACCGTGTCCTCAGGAGCAGCCAGCGCCCTCCCTCTACGCAGGGCCTTAATTGGGATGTGAAGTGGGGCCACATGCGCTGTCAGGGGGGCGGCGGACGCACTCTCAGTGGAGGCGCCGCTGAATGTCTGCCGCTTTATTGGTGTCCTTCTCTCTGTCGTTCTGTCTTTCTTTGCTTCTTTCTTTTTCTTTCTTCTTTTTCCTTT
>NC_082389.1:14986269-14993769 GCF_031168955.1 Gadus macrocephalus
CCTCCACCTCCATCTCCTCCTCATCTCCTCCTCTCCTCCTCCTCCTCCTCCTCCTTCCCTCCTCCTCCTCCCCCCCCTCCTCCCCCCCTCCTCCTCCTCCTCCCTCCTCCTCCTCCTCCTCCTCCTCCTCTCCTCCTCCCCCTTCCCTCCTCCTCCTCCCCCTCCTCCTCCTCCCCCCCTCCTCCTCCTCCTCCTCCTCCGTCCCGTTCCAGGGGAGCACCTGCGGATCTGCCCTCAGGGCTACACCTGCTGCACCAGCGACATGGAGGAGAAGCTGGCCACCCTGAGCCGCAGGGGAGATGGAGGGGCTGCTGAAGGAGGCGGGCCGGGCCCTGCAGACCTCCCTCAGCGGGCAGTACAAGGCCTTCGACGGTGAGTGGCCGCGTTGTGGGCGTGCACGTGTTGTGTGTGTGTGTGTGTGTGTGTGCGGGAGGGTTTGGTTGGTGTACAAGGGTTGTGCGGAACAGAGGGTGAGCCTCCTACACATGGTCGCTTGGTCCTTTTGTACAAAGCGGGCTCGACCTAGGCTCAGGAGGTGGAGCGGGTCTATTTGTAGCCGGGAGGTTGCTAGTTCGACCCCCGGCTACTCCTACCTGTGTCGAGGTGTCCCTGAGCAAGACGCTCACCCTAAGCTCCTGGCGAGCTGGCTCTCACCTTCCATGGTGAATGTTTGTGACGAAATATGTTAAGATTCTTTTGATAAATGCGTCTGCTAAATGCCCTAAATTCAAATGTAAAACGTTCGCTGTGCAATCATGGGTTTATAGCATTAGAGTTAACCGTATGCATGCTTATTGTTGATGACAAAACCTTTTTATCCGGAGTACAGGTTGCTTAATTGGATTCCTGGATGTTTTGTGTTTGCGTATAATCTCCTGTTTTGCAGTTCACCCCCAGAGACCCTTATCGGTAAAATAGCTGTGTACATAAGACTATGCATGTGTGTGTGCAACAGTGCGAGAGGCGTTATTGGCCCATATAGGCTGTCTCATCGCCTGACGCCAACAGTCATCTGGGATGAGTCCCCTCTTCCTCATGGCTCCGCATGTTGAATGGGTGTTATCGTTGAAGTGCGACCACAGCCAATAAATCCATTCCAGACGATTAACGGATGCCTCAACCATTACTCATATATCTATGTCAAGACAGCTAGGATTCTGAATACAAGACGTAAATAATAAGCCTGTTCTGTTATTGTTCATAATACAAGATGCTCAATGGGGGTGTGCACGTTTTAATGTGCACGCTTCAGCGTCACAACGGAAGACGAGAAAAACATCTTTCAAAGGTTTCCTCTGTCGTCTCCTGGGTGTTTGTCGTGAGCGTGAATAGTGTGGCGAAAAGAGAGCGAGGAGAGAGACAGACAGGAGGAGAGTGAGCGAGGGGGAGAGAGAGAGAGAGGCTGAAGGAGAGTGTGCAAGAGAGAGAGAGAGAGAGAGAGAGAGAGAGAGAGAGAGAGAGAGAGAGAGAGAGAGAGAGAGAGAGGAGAGAGAGGGAGGCAGGAGGAGAGTGTGCGAGGGAGAGAGAGTGTGAAAGGTAGAGTGCACTAGGCGCGAGCAGAGAGAGAGAGAGAGACACATATCAACAGAGCACTATGGAGACTGTTTGTGTTTAATGACCGGCTCCTTCTAATAGAGGGGCGGCCCGACGCGCCACTCGTTCCTCTTGGCCAATCTGAGACAATGGATCCGTCAGCCGGGGATCGGCGCTCGGCTAGTCAGCCTGACCTTCTCGATCACAGTGATTAGTGGACTGAGTGACATTGTATTCTCCTGTCTCGCCTTTTTTATTTTTTTATTATAAAACGTAATTTTTTTATCCACGGGACTTTTTGCCTCAGAAGACTTTTGCTATAATAACAAGCCTAAATACATACTTGCTAAACAAAAAAATAAAAACGTACACAAATTTCCTTCCAAAAAGAACCAAGCACACACTCGCACACATTTTTCAAAAACTAGCTCATGCTACGTTTCTGACCCGGGGCCTGTCCCCTTGCGTTCTTTAAGACACCTCATCCAGCACACCAGAGCCGGTAAACAATGGCGTGGTGTGTACAGCACTGCTCCGTCAAGCAGCACTCGCCAAACTAAACACGGACAACGTTGTGTACAAAAGACCCCCCCCGCACATAAATACACAGGAAACCGTCCCTCGTCACCACGGAGATCAGGAGGATCACGTCGCGATGATGTGGAGGATGACGTTGATGATTCAGGTCGGAGGCCTTTCATGGGCACGTCATCCTGGACTAAAAAGACCTTAAGTCATTCCGTCAGCGTAGCCTTCATCAAGAATGCCCTTTTCCTGACCTTCAGACACACCTGTGCGTGTATGCACCCCCCCCCCCCCCCCCCCCACACACACACACACACACACACACACACACACACACACACACATCCCCCACCCAGTACTCCCACTGGCCCCAGCTCTTCCATGTCTCTCACCACCTTGTCCTCACAGATTACAACCAAGGGGGAGAATGACCACAAATCATTTCTCAGTTTTCTTCGGCTTGTGTTTTTTGAGCCAAGTGCGGCAACAGCAGTAGCAACAACAAAACACATGTGGGGGGAAATAACAGAGGCGCCCATGCGTCATATGCAGGGCTGTTAAAAATGTTTCATAACTTCCAGATTGTATTGTGTTACTGTGCTTACAACAAATGTACAATTATAAGAATTCTGTTTACTATTATGTATTGGAAGAGGAGGGCTGAGGCGTTTGTGTGTGTGTGTGTGTGTGTGTGTGTGTGTGTGTGTGTGTGTGTGTGTGTGTTGTGTGTGTGTGTGTGTGTGTGTGTGTGTGTGTGTGTGTGTGTGTGTGTGGGGGGGTGCTCAAGGTTATACTTTTATTCTCGCTTCTTGGCATCCTGGACACACCGGCTGTATGCTCCACCCCTCCTGACCTTGTCCAAAGCTAACCCCCTTAACCCCCCCCCCCCCCCTCACACCCACCTCCACCCCGACATCCATCCCTCCTCCTCCACCTGCTCCGCTCCCTTTCTCCTCCTCACTCCCCTCAGTGCAGATAGTGGGGGAGGGATGGAGGGGGGGGGGGGGGGGGGGGGGGGGGGATAGAGGGAGTCGTCGGGAGGGAGGAAGGGGGGAGGAGAGGAGAGCAGAGGGAGGTCTTAAACCATCTGTTGTTGACCGTGTCCTCAGGAGCAGCCAGCGCCCTCCCTCTACGCAGGGCCTTAATTGGGATGTGAAGTGGGGCCACATGCGCTGTCAGGGGGGCGGCGGACGCACTCTCAGTGGAGGCGCCGCTGAATGTCTGCCGCTTTATTGGTGTCCTTCTCTCTGTCGTTCTGTCTTTCTTTGCTTCTTTCTTTTTCTTCTTCTTTTTCCTTTTTTCTTGCATTCATAATCTCTTTCTTTCAGTTTTTCTTCCTTTCTTTCAGGCTTCTTTCGTTTTCTTCTTTCTTTCTTTCTTTCTTTCTTTCTTTCTTTCTTTCTTTCTTTCTTTCTTTCTTTCTTCTTTCTTTCTTTCTTTCGTTCCTTCTTTCTTTCGTTCCTTCTTTCTTTCTTTCTTTCTTCCATTAATTCTTCCTTTCTTTCAACCTTTCTTTCTTCCTTCCTTTTTTTCCAGTCCTTCCATTCTTTCCGTCTTTCTCTCTTTCCGTTGTGTTTACACATTATTCATTATGATTTCCCCAGTGGCTCCTATGTGTAGTCATTATAATATCCATATCCCCACATTATCAGTTCTCCAAGACATTGAGCGACACAAATAAAACAATATTGTTCTAATTGAGGTGAGGCCTATGAAAAGTGTAAGTATGTCAGTGATATGTGTCAATACTCTGGCGAGGAGTGTGAGAGGCTTGCCCGGTAATAGAATATCTCTATCCATGTTTGTCCACATCTGCTGTATTTAGCAGGGTGTGGGCTAGCTAGCGCCATGCGGCTAAGTGTAGGGTGTTACTGTTCCAGCGCAGGCAGGCAAGGCCTTTTTAGGTCCAGGAACTCTGGAAGAAGCCCCAGCTCAGCCACAGATTACAGGACAGCATGCTCCTCCACACTGGGGGCTGGGAGCCAGCTGTGCGTGTGTGTGTGTGTGTGTGTGTGTGTGTGTGTGTGTGTGTGTGTGTTGTTGTGTGGTGTGTGTGTGTGTGTGTGTTGTTGTGTGGGTGCGTGTGTTTTTTGTGTGTGTGTGAGTTAGTGTGCATGTGTGTGTTAGAGTGCGTGTTTGTGTGTGTGTGTGTGTGTGTGTGTGTTAGTGTGTGTGTGTGTGTTTGTGTGTGTGTGTCTGTGTGTGTGTCTGTGTGTGTGTGTGTGTGTGTTGCGTGTGCGGTTGTTTTGTGTCGGCGTGCACCAATGGCAGTGTGCAGTGTCTCTGTTCCTGTAGTCAGTTTCACCACAACACAGTGAAAAGCCGCCATTATCCAGTGAAAGGCATGGTGTGCGTGGATTAAACACGTATTCAGCATCAGGGAATAATTCTAACTGCCAGGAGCAATGGCGGACGGACGAAGAGCACTTCCCTGTGTGTGTCGAAGTATTCAAGAGGAGCAGAAGCAGAAGACAGCGAAGGGTTTCCTGTGTAAAGAAGTCAATTGCAATAGAGAAGCAATTTGTCTTTGAACGAATTGAATGACTTGACTGAGTCTTTCAACTTCTCTTAAATTTCTCTTTTTTTTTTAAGTTCACATGAAATAAAGAGGCAGAGAAGGAGAAGCAGAGAAGCAGTGAGGAGAGCGTGACGGAGAGCCACACAGAGTGAGGCCGATACAAAAGAGAGGCAGACACACACACAGAGAAAGGTCAAGCAGGACGACACGATTGCTGCAGTATTCCGTGTGTGTGTGTGTGTGTGTGTGTACGTGTGAGTTTGTTCCTGTGTGTGTGTGTGTATGTGTGAGTGTGTGTATGTGTGTGTTTGGCAGCCAGGTGTGGCAGACAGACGGTGGTCTTAAATCTGGCAGGTTGTGTCTGATAAAATGGCGATGGGGGTTGGCATCTGTATGCACTGTATGCACTGACACACACAGACACACACAGTTTGTGTGTGCGTGTGTGTGTGCTTTGTGCGTGTGTGTATGTGGGGATTTGTGCTTATGAGAGAGAGAGAGAGAGAGAGAGAGAGAGAGAGACGAAGAGACAGAGCCAGAGCCAGAGAGAGAGAGAGAAGAAGAAGAGACAGAGCCAGAGCCAGAGAGACTCAGAGAGTGTCTTTACCAATGTGCATGAAGGGCTTCACAGTGACTGACTTACGGTTTACGATCGACTGACATCTCTTTCAGATACAGGATGTGTGCATGATTGCATGTTCATATTCATCATTTCAAAAACCATTCAACTGACAAAGGTCGTTAGACAAACGAAAAGCACAGAAAAACAAATCGCTACGGCGAAATTTCAGCCGTCAAGCCAGGATCGGGTGAACAGAGGAACGTGTACAGAGTATTGGGTCTAGTCCACAGAGTTAGTTGGCCTGAATATGTAGGACCATACGGTCAGTCAGAATATCTGTTTGTTTCTGTCTCATGCAGAACCATGCACATGAAGTTTCATCTTATTGAGAGTGTCGTTTGCTGATTGGCAGGCCGCCTGACTGTATGTTTCGGCTCTAGATGACCAGATGGGCCGGTATTATTTATGCATTTAAGTAGATTGTTGAATATGTACCAGTTGGGCTCACATGCTGTTCTTACCGCAGGATATTCAACTTTAGGGGAAGCGGTCAATAACAACACTACAAATATCTCTAAAACTAGCATACAATTTCCTTGTTTTTCCAACTTTTTTTTAATTGAAGGCACGTAAGAATTATTTTGATTAATTTCCAACTCTTGATTCTTCCACCAATCCAAACAAAAGAAAGAACTGATCATTTGCCCTTGCTAAGCTCGGTTTATGATTGTTTTTCAGCACAACACGCCGTACACTCTAATTAAATTCTGGCCAGAGATGTTTAATATCTCTGTTAAAGCCTCCTACCCAATGCAACACTTGATCCATTGTCTCCCACTACACTCATTTCCTGTTGTCAGGGTCACCTCTGCCGATGTCATAACAGGGACAAGGACATGGGGGCCTCCTTTGGGGTTCTGATTGGCTCATCATAATGCAAATCACGCTGGGGCGGGACATGGTCTAATTAGAACCAACCACATTACTCACCAAGGAGGGACGGAATGAAACCGAGATGAGGGACGGCGTATGGGGAAGGAAGAGAGAGAGAGAGAGAGAGAGAGAGAGAGAGAGAGAGAGAGAGAGAGAAAAACCATGAATGACAGACAGAGGAGACGACAATGAGAATAAAGATTGTGTGTCCGAGCGAAGAAGATAAGAAAGGCAATAAAAGTTAGATTACAAAGAGCAAAGAAAAAACTTAATATACGCAGTGCCAAAAGCAGAAGCAAAAAGAAGGGCCTATTGACAAAACAATGAGCGAGAGCGAGAGAACGAAAGAGCGAGAGAACAAGAGAGTGAGGAAGCCAGAGAGCCAGAGAAGTAGTAATAGATAAAGAGAGAGAGAGAGAGAATGAGAGACAGAGAGAGAGACAGTGATAGACAAAGAGACAGAGAGAGACAGAGAGATAGAGGGGGTATAGACCAGAGACAGAGAGAGAGAGAGAGATGATGGCAGAAACAGAGGTGTGAGGAGGTGTGAGTACTTCGACAGAGGGACTCTTGATAAACGGCATGTGTTATGTGTGGTGTCGGCTTGTTAAACGGAACGGGTGTTTTAACGGCGGCTAAATGCTTGCTAAGGGGGTTGTGCCGTGCTCCGGGGGCAGAAGGACTTGTTTGATGAATGTTCTTCCTGATGGGAAGTCGGCGTGACACATAAACACTGCAATGGTTTCCCCCACATCCCCTCAGTTTTAGCGTCCAGTTATGGCACCCAAGGTGTGCAGTGTTGCTGTTGTTGTGGTGTTTTTACGTTGTTCCGTTTGTGTGCCTTCATTGGGTAAGATAAAAACTAAAAGCAGGACAATAGGTGCTAGACGTGATGGACACACACCAACACAGACAATTTTGCGTGTGCATGAGGTGACATGTTTAATCATGCTAGACAATCAATCAGACTGCTACACACACGCAAATACACACACACGCACGCAGGCATGCGCACACACACATACACACAAACCCACGCACACACACACGCACACACTCAAAAGCTTTTTCCTGGATAAAAAAAGATGAGACGAGAGGAACTGCTAAAAACACACACACACACACACACACACGCACACACACGCGCACACACACACACACACACACACACACACACACACACACACACACACACACACACACACACACACACACACACACACACACACACACACACTACACAACTACATAGAGAAAGAGTGGCCCTGAGACGCAGTGTGAGTCCAGTCTGAGCAGCCTGCTTTCCTTCCTCGTAATGGTGGTTTTATTATTTAATGAGCGTCCCTCCACATCCATCTTGTTCCCTTGGCATGCTCTGCTCCCCTCTCTCCTTTTACTTTTTCTTCCTCTTCTTCTTCTTCTGCTTTGT
>NC_082389.1:15001269-15078769 GCF_031168955.1 Gadus macrocephalus
CGATGAACATTTTGATGAAAATGTATTACGTTGTTGAATGGGAGAAATTCAGCTATTTTCTGCTTAAAATGCTTTTGCAGAGTAGCAGTAGTACCCTTTTGGCTGTGCATCCTAGATCAAGCTAGCATTCTATGGGGTTTTGGCAACTTCTGACAATGCCCCTAGAACTTCCTCCAATGGACCCCTCTGTGTCCGTCTTCCGTAAACCTTTGCGACCGTCAGGACTGCTCAGGGTTGCACTTTTTGAATCCTGAGGGCAGACATACTGAGGCAAGGGTTTACTTACCCTTTAATGAGCAGGGATGGTTTAGGCTTGATCAAGGATGCCTTAAGGTAGACTGCGGAGGTTTGAGGTTAAACCCTGTAACCTTGTTGCTGTCAGCCGAATCCCCTTATCACGAGACCAGTGGTTCCTAACCTTTTAATAGGTGCACCGCTAAATGTCTTCAAGACCTTTGGAGGATCACCTCATATAAAAACGGTAAAAAAGTGTGCAGTGGCTGGGCAAACTGCCAGCACCCCGTTTAATCATAATTATTACTGCAAATAGGCCATGGCCAGTGGGAAACGTCAAGAAAACATGGAAAGACAATGTCAGTACCGCATCTTATGCTGCCAGTGTGTTTATTTTAGCAAAAATGAACACAAAACATCACAATGGAAAACACGATTGACTCACAAAGCGACACTATTCTCGCAATAGTCATCAGACACTATACCATGTTTGAAACAATAATTATAAAAAATAGAGCCCAAATGATGAAGATTCTAATTTTCTTTGTCGTAAATGTGGGTAGTCAAGAAGAACCCTCCAACGTACCACCTGACGATAAGCTCACATACATCCCCTACGGTCTGCTTACCACACGAAAAACACAATAGCAGTCTTTTCCCTCCCACCTTTACTGTTGGAGGTGTCAGTTCCATCTTAGCCCCTTGCCCCCCTCACCCATCCCCTCTCCCTCCCTCCCTCCCTCCCTCCCTCCCTCCCTCCCTCCCTCCCCACCACCCCTCCGCAATCCATCAAGCCGCAAGCTTGAATCGTATACAAAGAAAATCAATGCTGCGTGCTAGGGAGTCGCCCCTGACGGCGAGGCTGCGGTGCGTCTGATTGCAGGTGAGGACTACCAGGAGTGCGTGTCCAAGCAGATGGAGACGCTGCGGCCGTTCGGCGATGCCCCCCGCGAGCTCAAGCTGAAGGTCACGCGCGCCTTGGTGGCGGCGCGCTCCTTCATCCAGGGGCTGTTGGTGAGCGGCGACGTGGTGCGCAAGGTGTCCCAGGTAAACCCCCCCCCCTCGCCCCCGCCATGGCGTCCCCCCCTGTGGGTCTATAGCGCTCTCTGAATCGCTCTTTTCCTGTGGATCTCACCGTCGCCCTTCACGCCTCTCTCCTGTTTGTTTTTTTGTCTTTATCTCTTTTGGCCGGTGCAATCACGTTGTTTCATCAGCATTGCATTTCTCCCCGGCGCCGTTTAGCCGGGCGCTGAAGGGATTCGGAAGGGGGGTTATTCTATTTATGTTAACATAACCTCATCGTTAGTTCTGGTCAAGTCTTGGAAGTCCATTTCCTGTGTTTTTTTTGGTCTTATTTCCGATTTCTATTCCCATAACGTCTCTTCCCGCTGTCTCGGCTTATGCTGTTCTATTATTCATCCATTATTCTGCTATTCACCCATTCTCTGCTTTTCTCCTCTCCCCCCCTCTCCATGACTCCTCCACATACATGGTCATTAATAATAATTTGGAGTGCTGCATTCCTTTCAACCTAGAGTGCAACTGGAGAGTCCAACTGGCAAAGACACACACACACAAATGCCAACAAAGGCAAACTCAAACACACACAGAAACACACACACATGCAGGCAAAGACAAACTCAGGCATGAGCAGAAACACACCCATGCAGATGGACGCAAGCTCATGCACAAACAGTATTACACAAAAGCAGACAAACCATTCTCATGCACGAGCAGAAACGCACCAATGCAGACAATCCCAAACTGATGCCACGAACGCACACGTGAAGATGAACACTAACTGGTGCACAGACGGAGACACACAATTGGGATAAACGACGCTAATGCATGATGGACATGCACAAGCACATGTAGACTCACACTCGTGGACAAGCAGAGACAAAGCCGTGCAGTTGGACACACACACTCATGCACAAGCGGAAGCACACGCCTGGAGACCAACCCACGCACATGCCACCATACGAGCGCACAGTATCCCTTTGTCTTCTCTTCCCATCTCCAGGCAGAGTAAAAGACGATAGCAGATCGATGCACGGCAGAAACCGGGGCTTCATGAAACATGGCCCCCGGGTGGGGGCAATCAGCCCCGTGCTACAGCAGTTAATGTCCATGCCACGTTTGAAAAATATCCCCCAAGGCAGCGGGCAGGGTCAATGTAACGCACCCAAGACAAATTGTGCCCTATGTGAGAAGGAGAGAGTGGAGTGAAGACCAGAGCACTATTGGAATACCTCTGTCCCCCGAGCGAGGGGTCGGCATGGGGGCGATGGACTATCGCTGGAAGGATGAAAGATATTTTCCCTGATCATGCAAAAGGGCAAAGGGGTAGTTAGAGTAGTGCATCCTCTGGGAAATAAACGTGATGGAAAGAGCTTCTCACACCTTGGAGCCAACGGGGTAATCAGAATCATTTGTTTCAACGTTAATTTGGGTTTTGATTATGAAACGTAGATTAAGAATGTTGTTTGTGTGGAAGAGAGGGTTATTCGGGAGATGTCTACGTCTTCCTCGACAAGTGGCCAAATTCTGCCACCACCGCATCGTAGGAATCTGCCGACAAAGCAATAATTAACTGAAATCCGAGCCATCCTGTGTGTTCCTCAATGACATAGCAACCAGGGTTCTGCGAGCTTGTGTCTTGGCAGTTTGAAACCTCAGGCATCTCTTGACTTTCAGGACGGCGCATACACTCCACATGGCCGATGTCTCTTCCTGTTAAGTCTTTGTTAAAAAAAAAGAAGTGAGGGGGCACCGCTGCTTACAGACACACACACACACACAACAACACAAACACACACACACACACAGACGTCAAGATGTCTCAATTAGGCACACACAGCAAAAAAAAAACAGCAGTGCCCAAGCCACAGACCCACAGGGGACGGAGACCAGGAATAACCATGAGCACAGCTAGCCAAGCAGTGAGCCATAGCGGAACAGAGAACAGCCACCGCCTACTCGAAACAAGACTACAGAACGGCATCCACGCAGGGGTTTTTGCTACCGAATTAGCATAGCGTCGAGAGCAGCAACATAGCATATTCCCATTCCCATGGTTCGCAGTGTAACAGGGCTGTATTTACCGACGGCATTAGCATGTGCTCGTGCGCTAAGCCTCCGTTTTTATTCGGGATTTGCGTCCTGTTGGTTTGCCCTCTGGACCCGCTGGAGGGGCCCGCAGCTTCTCGTCGGGCCTCCGCCAGCTTCCAACTGCCAAGCCGATTACAAGTCTTCGTGCATTCCTCTGTTCGCCAAAAATATACCCACATGCTGATGCACACAGTCACCCATGCAGCGACGAGCACACAGACACACACACACAATAGCCCGGATGAATAGAATCACAAGTTCACAGTTTTCAGCTATAGCTTCCGTGTCAAACAGCGAACACCTTCCGCCACTGTCTCGATCCCGTTAGGTATGTTTCCTGACCATCTCCGTTGCAGTGCCGGGGCTGAAGCACTGATGTGTTGGTTAAAAGGGACCGGCTGAGTGAGAGTGTGAGTAATTAGTGTGGCTCTTTGCAAAATTATTAAATGTCATCTGCAGCTAATGACAGGATGTTGGGAACCGCTGCCACCCTCTCCAAGAGGTCATGAATGACAATTATATTTCCCCTTTACACTCACACATGCAAACACAAGCTGCATTCACACACACACACACACACACACACACACACACACACACACACACACACACACACACACACACACACACACGCTCATACTCACACACACAGCTGCTCAAGTGTGCACACATTCTCGATTGATGTCCTCTGACACATAAACAGCACCAGGCTTCAAAAAAGGGAAATAAAGAGGAGAAAATAAAAAGGCTGTGCCATGCCCCTGATGTTTCCTCAGAAGGCTTTTCTCCAAATTCTGCTTCTACCGTTGCCGTGCTTTGGCTTCTGTTGGCCCTTTTTAACTTTTCTATTTTTTGCTCATATTTTCCTTTTTTTTTCTTAATTACTGAGCAACCATTTTCTCCCCCTCCTCTCCTCTCCTATCTTCTTTCCTATCCTCCTCCTTTAATCCTCAACTCTTCTCTTCTTCACCTCCTCACCAACCATCATCTTTCCATTTTCCCTATGCTCCTCTCCCCTCCTCTCCTCTCCTTTCCCTCTCCCTCTCATCTCATCTCCTCGCCTCTCCTCTCCTCTCCTCTCCTCTCCTCTCCTTCCTCTCCTCTCCCTCTCTTCTCATCTCCCTCCCCTCTAATCTTCTCTCCCTCTTGTCTCCTCTTCTTTCCCCTCCTCCTCCCTCCTCTCCTCTCCTTCCGTCTCCCCTCTCCCCTCCTCCCCCCTCCTCCTCCCTCCCTGTAGCACTGAATTAATTGCACCTGATTGTTTCAGTTTGTTGACGATGTGCAGAGCTGTGACACGTCCTGTCCTCTCTGCCCTCACAGTGTCAACAGCCAAGCATAGTAATTTGGTTCTCGGTTTACCCTCGTTCCTCTGTGGTAATCGTATCTCCGATTGATTACGCCCAAACAGGACAGACAGTACCTATTCATAGCTCTGCTTAGAGACTTAACAATCCCCTTGTGAGATAATCAGTTTGCCCCCAATGTTGTCACGATATCGCTTGAAATCACAGAACTACAGCAAGAGGTTATGTCTATAGCTCCTTCAACCGAAGCAGGAGGCCAGTACCAAGGAATAAAGATCAGATCAGTTTGACATCGGTGTGGGCGACACTGAAGTCTAGAGAATTTATATTCCCCTGGTTTGTCCCCTGGGGGTAGAGACTCCCTCTGTACTCCTGGTCTACATCGGCTCGTATTAGCCACCGTGTCTTTAAAACAAAAGTCCTGCGTTTCCCCCCCCCGAGGAGCAGACGGTAGCGGTAGCAGGAAGTAGGCCACGCGTCACATCGCTCGGCGGAGGCCAGGAGTCTGGAGCGGCGCACTCCATTATGCAGGAGGGGTGCTGCTGGTTGTTCATATATCTCCCCTAATTACACAGCGAGGCGCTGAGAGGAGGGGACGTAGGAGTGAATCAGTCCTCCGTCGCCCTCTGGCAGGGCGATAGAAGCTGCTACCGATACTGACAGGTACAGAGGGGAGCGCTTTGTGGCAGGACCCGCGGTGGAGTGGTGGTGGGAGCCCCAGAGTTCAGGAGTTTAACCCAGAACTCTCCACGCACTTGTCAACAGAGGGGGGGGGGGGGGGGGGCACTAGATGCTTCTTGCCTAGATGCAGAAGAGCGGATGGTGTTTCATGCAAGGCAAGGGGAGTTGGCGGCGGCAAAGGGACGTGAGTCAAGGAGGGCCGGTCAAAGCCGTTGTGATCCGTCGGTTCGTCTTTGTCCCCCGCCCTCATGGGGTGAGAAGTTAGGGCAGAAGGCAGACTGTGGGCAGCATGGCGGCTCATGACAACATCTCCCTCAGGCGATTAGTGGTTTCTAAAGAGAGAAGAGGGGGGAAAAAAAAAAATGCTGTTTCATGGCGGTTGTTGTGCAGCCCTGGAGTTCCCAGCAATCGCAGCTCGCACGGCTGATGTAAGATCAAGTGAATTTGTGAAAACATCTTCGACCGCGTTCTCTATCAGCGCCGCCAGTTCTCGTCTGTCTCTCTTTTGTTTTCGCACCCCTCGCCACGATCAAGGTCTCCGCCTTTCTTTATTTAGCCCGCCTTATCGTACCTACCTCTCTTGTTTTGGGTTTGTTTCTGTGTCTAATCTTCTCTGCTCTCCCCCTGAATGTTGTTTGTGGGGAAAAAGGAGCGGTGTGCGTGTGTGACTCATTGCTGACTAACGAGGGGTTGAAGTATCAGAGTTGGGAGACAGAACTAGGCCTTGTGACTCAAGTCTCCTTTCACTTTGCTGCAGTCTGGGAGTGTGAGGGTATTTTGCGTTCAACTTTTTCTTGTTTCCTTTGAACTCCTATAATGTAATCGTCTGTGTTCATTCTTCTTTGCATTGGTCTTTCGTTTGAGAATGACATATCCGAGAAAATATACTGTAGAGTTAGTTCCATTAATAGTCTTAATCATAATAATTGTTATTATTGTTATATTGTCATGGTTGCTGTCCATGGTCCTGACAGTGTTAATTCTCTTAACCCCAAATCCCTTATTATTTTTAATCAGACCGCCATGCAGAAATAAATGCGCACTGATCTATTGAAGGGAAGTGTCCTCCGAGGCCTCTGCCGGTTTGTTTTCACTGCCCATCCTTGTTATCCCATCTCCCAGCGTAAAGTAGTGTATATTTGTTGAAAGTGTTTCCCTGACTTCGCCACTGAGAGAGGAACAGTCTCCATGCAGGATCAGGGCTGGCCTAGATGTCAGCTTAAAAGGGTTTTGTATGCATAGCTGGGCTCGCTAGTCCTTAAACGCACACACACGTACACACACACACACACACGTACACACACACACACACACACACACACACACACACACACACACACACACACACAAACACATGGATATACGTATGCAAGCATGCACATGCACCCACACACACACACACAAACACACACACACATGCACATTTTCGCCTGGGGTTTTTGTATGCATAGCTGTGCTCTCGTGTGAACAGAGCTTACTGGTATTAACCCAGATTCAGTGTTTCACGCACACAGGCCCTTTCCAGGCGGAGTCTGGGGCCTAGTAGGATAGACAGAGGAAGGAGAGGCATCGGGGAAAGATGGAAGGAATGAAGGGATCGGGGGAATGTTTGCATGGGAAGTCGGGCTCCTTTTTGCCGGCATTTGTGAAACAAGTAATAAGAAAGCCAAATTCTCCGGGAACCAAGTCTTCTGTTTCCAAGGCAACGGGGGTAGAAATGAAATCATAGCAACGCTGAATGCAGGTCGCTGCGGGTAGTGACCCACCACTGGTAGTCTGGTTTCCAACGCTGTCGGGGGCGAAGGAAAAGGGTCCCTCCACATTTTATCCAGAGGGCTTAATGCAGCCGTCACCAACACATGAAACGGATTTAAACGGGCGCAACGGTTATAGATAGAAGAGAGCCGAGAACTTCTAGTAAAATAAGAAGTATCTTAAGACTTGAAATCGCCGTGGTGGGCTCTAGTCTATAACTGGCTGCCTTTGATCATCCATGGTTTGAGGTCAGCCGAACCCATTGTCAAATTAAACACTGTTCCACCATGTATCTTTACTGTTCATTTTTATTACAATGGAAAATCCACCGGTGACGGTAACTGACTGGTGCACAATACACCCAGGGTTCATTCCGACCTGCAGTCCAAGCCTCATGAGAACGGGATGGTCTCACAAGCTCCCATTATTTGACTCTCTGTAGGTCGGCCTGGCCTGCATCCCGATCCCACTGTATGAATGCTAGGTCCAATCCGGGCAGGGGGCTTCAGCTCATGCCAGACAAAGAGGGCCGTAGTCTTGACGCATTAAAAAACAATAGCGGCGCCCAGGGAAAATGTGGCACTCGACGAAGCAATCAAAACAGTTTCATCCAAAATAGACAATGAACAATGTGCTGTTAAAAGATTAACAAAAATCTGCAAAGAGGCTTTTCTCAGATTAGAATTATGTGTTTGCTTTATTTCCAACTATATTCGGCGAGGGCTGAGAAACGAAGAGCATCACTCTGATTGGCTGGAGTTTACTTTAACTGTGTAAGGCAGCGGCCTCATTTGGAAATCAATGGCTGCCAAGCCAAGGCCAGAATGATATTGATTGCAAAAACGCCAGTGTGAATATCCTTATAGTCCCACGAGGCTACAGTTTCTCTCTCTCCATCACGCTGCCCTCCTGTCTGCTTTCACTGCACTGTTTACTGAGGCCAAAAAATACTGGTGCAATACGGCCATGCCAACCCCCTGGTGTCCACAGGTGCAGCTGAGCCTGGAGTGCATGCGGGCCATGATGAGGATGACCTACTGCCCCCACTGCCGCGGCATGGCGTCCGCACGGCCCTGCGCCAACTACTGCAGCAACGTGATGAAGGGCTGCCTGGCCAACCAGGCCGACCTCAACACAGAGTGGAGGCATCTGGCTGGTAAAGAGGGCGACACACACAATGCAATGCGTACAAACACATACACACGTATTTGTGTAGTGGTTATCAAAGTGTGTTTTTTTAACAGTGTGTCTTTGCATCCGTGTGTAATGATTTAAGTATGTTTTTACAGTGCACTGTGCACACACGTGCACACACACAAATACAAAGACAGACACAAAAACACTGTGAGCTTCACAACACACAAACGCACGCACGCACACACACACACACACACACACACACACACACACACACACACACACACACACACACACAGACACACACAGACACACACAAACACACACACACACACACACACACGTGTTTCCAACAAGTTTCTCCACCGGATCTCTGTGCTAATTTCTTCTTTAAACAGCCACCCATCTGTGTTTGTGCATAATTTCGCTCTTCATTAAACAGTCGCACCTTCTCATTTACTATCACCAGCTGTCTAGTCTGCGTACGCGGCACACCGGTTGGTTAATATTTCCCCCTTGACCCTCCCCTGCTGAACGCTACGTCTCTGCCTCTGCGGTGTGTTTGTGTGTGGCTGCTGTGTAGACACCATGGTGCAAGTGGCGGGCCGCTTCGACGGGCCCACCGGCGTGGACGTGGTGATCCTCTCGCTGCCCAACCGCATAGCAGAGGCCATCTCCACCATGATGGAGAACATAGAGGCCGTCAACAGCAAGGTAAGGAAGCTGCCGTCATGGCCACACGAAAAGGGGGTGGGTTGTTAGAGAGTTAGAGAGTGTGTGTTGTTACTGTTTGTGTGTGTGTTGCGTATGGAGTCATTGAGCAGACGCTATGGTGCAGTCTAGCATGGTCATTCTGTATTTACATTGCAATACTAAGGTCGCGGTGAGGGCCATGATAAGAAACATGAAAGAGCTAAACAGTAGGTGATTCTAGGTATGAAATAAAATAGACAATTTGAATTGAACAAAAATATGCAACTCATTATTATGTAACACATCGGGTTATGTATAGGGTTTGACATCTTTGATAAAGAATCTTACAGAGGCTTGGGAAATCGAACCAGGAACCTTTAGCCTGGGAGTCGAACATCCTATCCGCTACACTATCCTGCCCATGTTCAACGGTTGTTACTCAACATTGCCGGCGATTATAATACCTAAACAATGTGGTCATGTGCAACGGCTTCTCCTGATTTAACGAGGCCTGTCTTCTCATTGAAGTTCGGCACTGCAGATGTCGAACCTGCCGACACATTACATCACCCTACTTTCACCATTTGTGCAAATCAGCGTGACGCCTGCTTTCTTCGCATCTCGCGGTGGAAGAGTAGACCGCAGCGCATACCTGGCTGCTTTTAAACACAGAGATCTGAATCATGACAGGACATGCGCTCCCAACGCCTCACTCCTCGTGTTTAATGGTGTTTGAGCGATATTGTTTCACGCCGCTTTTATGAACACAAAGGCAGCTGTGAGAGAGGATCACGGTGCGGTATTGTTGTGGAAAAGGGCTGGAAAAGGGAGCGGTGAGATAGTGAGATGAAAAACAAAGGCAACAAAGGCCCTGTTCTGGTTGGCGATAAAGAGTGTGTGTGTGTTCATAGCGTGGTAGACTGGCGTGTCTCTGTGTGGTTCTTGTCTGGTTTAGAGAGTTTGTCATTTATTTTACCTGCGTCCATTTATATTATTCATCAAATAAGGGCAAGGAATCCCTAAGGTGATGTAAGTAAATGATTGTATATCTTCAAATGCTACCGTAGACGCGTGGATTGCAGTTTGTATTATTGAATACATTTGATATAAATTGCTGAAGATGAGGTCAATACTTCTGCCACCCTTAAGATCATTCTGTTCACTTATATTCACTGTTATTCTGTTGACTATTGTAATTATACATTGATTCAAATAAGATTCTATGATCTGAGTAAACATAGTATAATTTATAGCACAATTGTATAATCAACCTCCCCAAAACCCACAAAATGTTACCTAGCAGTAAAGACTGAGTTCACGTCACACTGGATAATGTTATTATGACTCTATACAAGTACAACAGGCTTAGCGCTACTCCAAACACGCCAGAGTTAACCTGACTTTTCTTGTGGTGCGGGTAAATATATAAACACGTGTCGTGCATATAAATATAGTCGAGAGTGATTGCATCTACCATGGCAATGTCATGAACCAGTCCTTCAGGCACTGTGAAAGCAGTTGCATAAATCTGTCCTAGTCTCCTATATTGTGTGTTTGCGGTCACCTACTGTAAACACAAACTCTCCATGATCCAGTAAAACATACAGTTCTTGTCGCTATACAGCAGCAGCCAAAGTACAGCTTAGCCTTCCCATTCAATGATGCTATTCACAGAGTTGGTTTCCGGCATTATTGGATTTCATTCCTGTCAACACGGTACAGCCACAAAGGTTATATACAGTGCAACATTGAGTCCACAGTTAGAAGGAGGAGTAAAGTGCACAGGGCAAGTCTGTAACCTTACTGCTCCAGTTTCATTTTAATTCTGGAAGTGGAAAGCAGACAGCAGAGCCGTGCTTTCTTCGACCGATCGCGCCGTTCTGTCAGGAATAACTCACATCATGTTGTGACCATTTAATGCATGCCATGCTAATACGATTTAGTTTGGCGGTATGGTTCCACTCTTTCCTGTTGCTCCCTGCTGTGGGATTTAAAGCATGACATGCAGATGTCAGATGCAGAATACCAACAGGGAGCGCTATACAATCCCCCCATGGGGTACATCAGATAGCTCCACCCGTTGTATAGGTTGCATACGAAGCAGAGCAAAACCAATGCAGGGGGAGGCTGGGGTGGTGGGGGGCGGAATTATGCCCAGCACACCTAACTTGGACCGCGTTAGCTGTCAGCTGATAGGGGGCGCATGACTAGAGTGTCCCGCCTGAACTAGCTACACCCATCAAAGGGCATATTGTTGCCGTTTTCTTTGTCAAACAAGCATATGTGAAAAGAAGATCATCCTGCTCTATCACCTTTATAGTGTATTTTACACAAGATAGATATTTGATGCTGTGATGAATTTGATCAAAGAAAACATTATGTCTGAGGTCTAATAAAGGTTCTGTATTTATGAACAGATGGCCCGCTGATACATATAGCCAGAAGGGATACCCTGCTCTTCAAATAAACATATATTTCTGACAAAAAATGTAACAAGTTGGGGTCGCAAAGATTTTTATACTGAACAACTGGTCAGGTCAACAGGTCAAAAACGATTGGAAACTGCTTTAATGTAAGTTTCTTTCAAGATGCGGATAAATTCCTTCATGGCTTCTCATTTCTTCAACCTCTCTTTCTATTTTCTCTTGGTCCTTCTGCGTGTTTACTTTGGTTCTGCCGCAGGTGTTCCAGGCATGTGGGAGTCCCAGGGGGGGGGTCACCAGCACGACAGCCCAGGAAGAGGTGTCGAAAGGGGGGAAGATTATTGTGGAGGACAGGGTGGGGCCCAGCACCGGCAAACTAGAGCAAATGGTAAGTGCACTCAATCGTCGGGCTTTCTGACGGAATCTGAAGGGGCTGGCTCTGACCTCTTAAAGAGAGGCTGTCCAGGCTTCTAAAGTATCACTTATTACATGGCTTGTTATTGATGATGGTCCAGCCAAACTATGTTCTCTGATACAGTCCAAATCCACATCAAAGGCTGTGAGATGAGGCAATGGATGTGGAAATGGAACGATGGGAAGAAAGAATGTTTTGTCCTCTTTGTGCCAAATCCTTTTTTTAAACGCTAGGTATCCAGTTAGGCTGGAATGACGTGCGGGCTAATTGCTGTTCCAATTTAAAATAATTACAATTAAAGAGGAAGCAGTGGTTCTAGTTTACGACCCCTTAAAGGAATATGTCATGTTTTTTGTCAAAGGGTATTTCAGATACAATCATGGTTTGTATTGGACCTATTGTTACCGTGTTTTGCATGGGGCGTCCATGAAAGCATTATGAGTACCGTGCACTGATGTACACTGATGCCGGGCAGGTGTTGGACGCGTCCAGGAGGCTGAAGGACATGCAGCCCTACTGGGTCTCTCTTCCCAGCGTCCTTTGCAGCGACCGCATGGCCACCGGGGCAGGTGCGGAGGACAGGTGTTGGAACGGGATGAACCGCGCCAGGTGAGCCTCGCCGATTTTGATCCACTTAAATCCGCTGCTTAGAGTGTCTTGTTGTTTTAGCGTTGTCAAGGAGACATCTGGTCGGTATTCTGGTGGACCGTTTGTTTTCCATTCGGATTCGTAGTACTTTGATTTGGAACTGTTACAAGGCAGAGGTGTGCCGTTGTTGAAAAGGAATGCACACCCGTGACACGTTATAGGCCAATCCGGACCAAGTATTCATCAATGCTGTTTTATGATGCTTATTTATGCATGTATTTACTTCTATATGTATTTATTTTTATTCTATTTTACACTATTGTGTCGTACTGTCTAGATTTAATCGAAAAATATATTATTTTAAGAGAATTGTGGTTTGAGTTTTATCTATTTTTTTATGCGTGTACATCTGTGTGTGTGCGTGAAAATGTGTGTCCGTGCCTTTGTGGGGTATTGTCAGGTACCTGCCTGAGGTCATGGGCGATGGTTTGGCCAGCCAGATCAACAACCCTGAGGTGGAGATTGACATCACCAAACCAGACATGACTATACGCCAGCAGATCATGCAGCTGAAGATCATGACCCACCGACTCAAGAACGCCCTGAACGGCAACGACGTGGACTTTGTGGACACCAGTAAGGAAATTGCTAAAATCCTCAAAAATATTTTAAACTATTTAAAGTGCTTCAATATCCCACCAACAATTAAATAATGATTACAAATATGAAAGGAAAATATCATAATTTATAAAATGTAAAGGAAGGAAGGAAGCTTCCATAGCAGACAGAGCATAATGCCAGAGGAATCTTCAATGACACCTTTTATAGCTTCACACGGCTCTGTTGAGACCTGTCTATCATGTTTCCGGATACATCTAGATTGTACATCAAACATTAAGGCAGGTGTCTCGTTGGGCTTACCATTCCAGACATGGCTATCTCTAGATTTCACAGTAATGCAAATCATACTTTCATAGCCGTTTCCTCTTTTGACCGGCTGGCTTTTGCACCTTTCACTATTTATGACTTTTGCAATGTGGTCAGGGACAGATGTGCTCTCTCCCTGCTAATATTTTGGGTCGATTTTGGTTTGTAGTTCTGCAATCCCTCTGGGGAGTGGTTCTTTTACCTACTTCTCAAAGAGAGGTATTAGAGTCTGAAGACCCATCTCACCGTCTCAGTGAATCGCACCGAATTCAAAACTCCATTCGCTAAGCTCTTTTGGGGATTGCGTGGTAGGTATGCTTGGGAAAATAAAAAAAGCTTGGCCTTAATCATGATGACAGTTTTGTAATAATTGAGGTCAGACATTATGTGAGGTTGATTGTGTAAGTACTCTTGCTGAATCCCTAATCCTCCAGTCTGGGGCTGGAGCTACTATGAGCCAACCACCTATATTTTAAATTTAGCTCAGGAAGACACCGCTCCAACCACATCAGCAAATGGAATAAAGCAACACTTCAAGTATTGAAATAACTACTTTAGTAGTGTTAATACATTACGATATGACGCAGTGCAAACGTTAACATTGCTTTGTAGAATCATGTTTAATGATAGAACTGAAAGGGCCAGGAATAATAA
The DNA here is from genome assembly GCF_031168955.1 of Gadus macrocephalus. Taxonomy (NCBI): domain Eukaryota; kingdom Metazoa; phylum Chordata; class Actinopteri; order Gadiformes; family Gadidae; genus Gadus; species Gadus macrocephalus. The sequence goes on from NC_082389.1 coordinate 15,015,192, forward strand.
ACAGACGGCACAGTACGGTTCAGATAGATTTCATTCAAACCCAGAGCCTTCCAGCTGGGAGTCCAACCTCCCTAATCACCACCTCACAGGCGTTGAACATAGCGGTGAGTGCCCTGATGATTCATCCGTTAAACACCGTTGAACCGTCTGCCCTTCCCCCCGTCTGTAGGTGATGACGCCAGCGGTTCAGGAAGCGGGATATGCGCCGACGACTGCCCCCCGAGCCCGCGTCTCATCGTCCCGATGACGGAGCCCCCCATGGTGTACGCCCGCCCGGAGAACGAGAGGGTGGTCAAGGGGTCGGCCAGCCAGAACCTCCCCTGCGTCCTCAGCTCCCTGCTCTCATTGGCCGCGTTGCTGCTGCTGCTGTGGCGATAATTGACAGGTGGAATCTGCCAATCGGGACTGAGTTTGGGACACTGGGAGAGGGTTTGGCTTATAAGGCAATGCGGTGGGCGGGGTTTAAGAGGGGCGGGACAAGAAGTCTGGAGTCAGTTACTTTTGCCAAAACTTAACAGTTATGAGGAAAGAAAAAAAATATATATACAGATGGACATCCTTTTGGGTCACGTGTTAGAACAGACAGAACAACGAGTATTCCTAGTATTCACAGTTTTTCAGTTCTGCTCTTGGTCTTTTTTTATTTTGTGCTATATTATGACACAATTAGAGCTGGTCTTTTTGCATCTTCTAACGTTTTTTGTTTCTGGGTGTGTGGGTTCTCCGGAGGTGATGTGTGTGTACACGAGGCACGTGACAGACGGTACGAGCTGGGATGCTAGCTGTTGGTTGGGTCGCATCACGGGAGGGGGGAGCCAGGGGTTTCGGGGAGCTTCTGCAACACAGCTGAGCCACGTTGATTAGTGCCACGTCTGTCAAATTTATATATTTACGATTATTTATTTATTAATGATTCTGGAAAATTTGAGCGCCCAAGTGGTTTTCCCCACTCTGTAACATTCATAGAAAAAAAATTAACTTTAAATGGAATTTAACCATTGGCAAGGGGATAATCTGAACATGGCCATGGGTAAGCCCCGCCAAACCTCTTAAGATATTAAAGCCACAACATCATCACACACACACACATACACATATATATATATGACCCCCTGCTACACACGCATGCACGCACACACACACACACACACACAGACACACACACACACACACGCACTCCCCCCTGCATCAGCACTTTGTGACGTTTAGTCATGTAAGCTGTAATAATAGCTGTGATCACACTCACAGAGACCACGGCCCCTCCACTGTGAAAGAAATGTGACCCTTCATCACCCCCCGCCCGCCACCCCCTAACCCTCATCCTCATCATCATCATCATCACTGAACCCCCCCCCCCCCAGCTCCACCCCAGAGCCCATCCCCTACGCCCGGCCCCTGGGAGGAAGGCCCCATGTAAGCAGAAAACATGCTAGGCTATGCCCTGTGGGTCTCGGGTGACCTTCCTTCCATAGATCAATGTTTGGGGAGCTGGGGTGTGTCATTTAAGAACCTCTAGCTGTCCCCCCTCCTCTCCTCTCTCCCTCCACCTTCCACCTCCCCCACCTTCCCCTGCCCTATCCCCACCACCCTCTTCCCATTCCCTGCCTAGTCAAGGAATGAGAGTTAGAACACGGCATTGGAAATGAATAGGGTTTCGAATAATGGGAAAATCAATGTTGTCACCAAAAAGGAGAAATAGCAAGCGCCAGCATATCAGCTTTTTTTTGTTGGGTCAATTGTAGGCAAAAAAACAAAAACAAACAAAAATAATGAATGTGCTCCATTGATGTGCTATTTCATGAGCTCTACAGAGCCTGTATGTTTGCAGGAAGATACCATAACCACAACCAGCGTTGGTGTATATTTTTGTTCATATTTTTTCAAACAATGTTCTATATCAGAGCACAAGCCGTCTCACTACCCAGAGAGCTTCACGGTACTATAACCACTTGTTCCATCACAGACTGTCTACCGCTATACAGAACGAACACACAAGCTCATAGGACATTCAATCTGGCACAGAGATGAATATATGGCGTGTACCCCGGCCATTTCATCTAGCTCCTATCTTCTCCTCCAGCTCACTGTATTCCCTTTCCTCATTTTCTTGCTCTATTTCCTGTATATTTTTTTCAATTGCGGGTTCTTCTATTTCCTCCCCTCACTTCATCGGTCTGCACGAACTTCAAAGTCGGTCTCCCTCACGAGGCACAGCCCGACATAACCATGACGTTGTGTTTGATTTAAACGTAAACCCTACTGGGGATTGTTTGGGCGGGTGGGGTGATGCAACGTTAAGACCTCACTGAGCTGAAGATCACTTTTTGGCAGGAAGCAGTGCCGGTGCAGAACTTTACTGAAAGGTCAGCAATCTCATTTGGAAATGACGTGTGTTGAGGTGCAGGACAGCTGTGGATGTTTGCTTGTATGTATTTCGGTATGAAGGTATGTATGTATATGTGTATGCATACACGTTGTGTGCAGGCATCAGTGTTTGTTGCTTTGTGTTTGAGAAGGTAAGGCAAAGAGAGAAGGAGAGGGGAAAAACAGAGGAGAGAACGATGCATCTGAGACCAGTGATTTCAGTGTACTGCATCAATCTGTGAAGCATTAGTTTGCCGATTATTATAATAATTGATTTTTGGATGGAGGCTGCCATGGAAGGAGGCCTTTGATTCAAGGAGCCTAATGTTTTAGCTTGGCTAACGAGGCCTGGGAGATCGGGTTAAGGTTTTAATTGTTGTGTTAGTCATTCGAATGCACAATGGCTACGATCGTACAGAAGTAGAGCGAGGGAGGTCGTTACACGCATCATTAGATAATCGGCTGGGGTCCTCCGTATAAGGCTCAGACCATTGCAGGGAGATCAGATCCTCAGATGAATTGGGAATCAGGGCATTGCGTGCGATCCACAGCTGAACCCAGCCCACCACACCAGAGGTCTGGTTGACCAGACCTGCTGGTACCGGTTCCCAGCTGGACCGTCCCTCGAATGGCAACACAAAGGAAAGAAGGGGCTGACACACGAACAGTGACGGTGCTGAGATCTGCAAATGTTCAGCATCTGGTCCGCTCAACAATAAGATCTGTTTTTGTTCGCCTGCTTGTTTTCCACAGGGGGCTTGAGCTGACGCTATTCATGCCAAATCACAGAAATAAGAGCCAGATCATTCCAATACATTTAAAAAAAAACCCACATACCTCCTGAAAAACTATTCTTAATAAATAACCGAACAAGCAAAGGACTTTTACCACAGCTCATGGAGGCGGATTGGGAAGACAAATAAGAAGAGCCGTTGCCTTCGCCTCCACCTGGGGATAACAGCTTGCCTACTATGATTACCTGATTGATCGCACCTGTGTCACTGTTCCTTCGGATTTTAGTCCCCTTCTTGCCAGGCGCCTCCCAACTGACATCTGTTGGCAGATAGGACCCTTGTCCTTGGCTGTCTCTCTCTCTCTCTCTCTCTCTCTCTCTCTCTCTCTCTCTCTCTCTCTCTCTCTCTCTCTCTCTCTCTCTCTCTCTCTCTCTCTCTCTCTCTCTCTCTCTCTCTCTCCCCTTCGTCTTTATTTACTATGTTTCTCAGGCCATTTTGGTGCTCGAAAAATGCGCTTTTGTTGTTTTTATTTCTGACCGACCCCTGCTACGATCGGTATGAGCTGAGGCTAGGAGTGTACGTTTGTGTCTGATGGATGTCTTTGTTTCTTTATTGAGATGTCTCTTGGTCCCCGGTTTAGACCTTAGCCTGTGACTGCCTTTCGAAAACATTGTTGTGGTTGGGGGTCAATTCAATATCTGATAAAAGATAAGAAAGAAAGTAAGATAAGGGGCTATAGCTTCTAAGGGAACTCATTGGTCACGGTGATCTGCACTGAACCTGTGCTCTCCGGCCTCTCTGTCACTGTCATAGGGGAAGGACCACAACCTTTTGTGGGGACATTCCAATAAAAAGATCTGCGACTTACAGTATGTTCAATTGACATCACTTTCAATGGCTATGCACCACGATGTCATCGGCCAAAATTTGCACAACCCCATTCCAACGTGCCCCCCCCCCCCCCCCCCCCCCCGCGCCTGGCCTTCCCACCCTCCATCCTTTGGTCTTCTCCTGTCTCTCCTCTTCCGCTTTTGATTTTTTTGTTTGCTTGTGCCACCACTTCTGTCCCCCCCCACCCCTTAAATACGCTGCACTTTTATAAGGCCAATATAATGGCATTGTCTGCACAAAATAAGACTACAAAATGGTGGATCAATAGCCGAGTCACGGGGCCCGTTCCAGAAATGGTCATTGATTTGAGATGTGTGTATGCAGACAGATATGGACCAGCGATGTCACACCTGTGGTGAAACGGCACACTAACACACACACACACACACACACACACACACACACACACACACACACACACACACACACACACACACACACACACACACACACACACACACACACACACACACACACACACACGAGGGGCCCTGGGGTCTGTCTGAGATGCCAAGGAGCTGAAGGATGTGGCTCCAAGGCTAAATTCTGTGTGATATGTTTTCGATCCTGCCATGTCTTAGCGCGTGGTCAAGGAAAGCCACCCACTGATCCTAGATCTGACGACGATAGACAACATTACTAATGAGTTGAATGTGGCTGGAGAAGTGCCAATTAAAGAAAATACAAGTTTTGTTTAGTTTTTTTGTATGTAAAGCCTATGGAGGGTTGGTGTTTATTGTGAAGAGAGAATCCAGACAGAGGTTGGAAAAAAAAATACAAATGTGTCATTTGCTGTCATTTGTTCCCGGAATCTATGTCAATTATATACATTGTACAATTTTCATGATGTATGTGTCTTTTTTTGGTTGCAAAATATGTATAGATGACATCTATGTGTGTGTGTGTGTGTGTGTGTGTGTGTGTGTGTGTGTGTGTGTGTGTGTGTGTGTGTGTGTGTGTTTGTTTACGTGTGTTTGTTTGACCAATAGGACACCACCAACACATTAGAAGACATGCAGCCCGCACAGTACTCTTCCAACCATGCAAAGTTGTCCTTGTGTGCCTGCTTCAGCTTCATCTTAGCTGCAATATCTTCTGCCTGTAAAGGCCCAACACACTGTAATGAGGATGTCAGAGGTGACAGCTGCTGTCTGCTTGTAAAGTGCTTTGTGGTGTGTTTTCCACGCCCACTGTGCCCACTGTGCCCACTGTCCACACACCGAGAAGAAGGGTAAGCAAGACCCAAGGGAAGTGTGTGTGTGTGTGTGTTTGTCTGTGTTTGTATCTGTGTGTAAAATGTGAGTGTCTCTTTATAAAACCTCCATGCGCTCCACAGAAACGGAAGCGGTTCCGGCGGAGAGAGCTCAGAGCTCAGTACATCATTATTTCCCCCCTGCCTGTCACAGTTTCAGTGACACAATGTATAAGTAACGACACACTAGAACCAAAGAGGGGGTGGGGGGGGCCGTCAGGCTCAGCTCATGGGCAATATTTCACCACCATCCCGAACATCATATAATTACGTCACCGTATATGTAGGCCTACGAGGAATGGGGACATCCCCCAGGCACAGATTTGCAAAGAAACACTGTGTTTGAGTTGCCACAACAATGAGATTGAACTGAGGGAAGGAGTTTGCGCGGAATGTCACATCCGCCCATATGGTATAGATATGAAACTAGACGCCCTCAAGGAGAGCTCCTACACGCTTAGTTCACATGCTCAACAATGCGCTGGTGGACTCTTCAGTCGTCCTCGTTCGATGCTGTAGAGAGATGCCAGAAGATTACGACTGTCATGAGACCAATTACCTGTATGACACACAATTTATAAATTGTTCAATGTTTTTTCGTCTTTTGACACATTTCTCCTGTCGCCTCAGTTGCTTATTCATGCAGCTCCTGCTCATGCCTGTAACTAATGCAATCGCAGAAAAACAGACACAGACACACACTCCTACACACACACCACACACATGCAATCACAAACAGACGTGTGCGTGTGGGCGTAACAAAAAGGCACACACACAAATATACAAACACAAAGACACACAGACACGCACACACACACACACACACACACACACACACACACACACACACACACACACACACACACACACACACACGCAGGTATGTGCAGTTTATTCTTAGCCCCCGCATGCCCTTTTGATCAAAGTGCTTTTATGATTCAATGCAGTGCACGGCCACGCTGTTAGAAGTATCAGCTCAAACTGGCCCCGCCATCAATAAAACCTCCACTGCTCAACACAAAAACCAACTGCCTCACTCCTGGTTTTAAAAGTTTTTTTCCCTTATGGCCTTTTTTAACTATTAGCCATAACACGTTGACCCCAGTAGCTTGGGGAAGAGTAGTGACATCCTGTGTTCTCCCATATTTTTTTTACCAGCACAATGGCAGAATTATTCAAATAAATGTCATCATACGGTTAGATTAAATATTTGCGTTATAAAGTTAGGTTACATATTTTGGATTTTCTTCTCTGATTTGGTCATTTTTCCTTCGACAGTGGTTATACCTCTTAGAACTGTTAGTCTATTAAGCTAGGGGACATGTGAAGAGATTCATCGGCCATTATAATTTTTTGAGCCGCTGTCCCCACCTCAACACTTTGAACATGTAATACTTCTGAGAATCCGGGCTGGGTTTCACTTCAAAATGAAGGATTGGGACTGAAATACTCAGTAACTTTCAACTTTTAATGTCATGCCTGAAAGCTAAGCCAAAGACTCACTCCTTTCTTTGGCTAAATCTCCTCAAAGAGCTACAAATATATTCCTGAGATCTCTTGCATGTTGGCTAATTAGACACATTCCTCTCATCCCCAAAGCCTCTTGGCTTTATCATATCTGATCTGTGATGAGGCTCACTCTCTCTATTTCTCTCCGTCTGTAATTCTTTCTATCCGTCTTTCATCAGTCGTCTGAAGAGTTGTTGTAAAATTCATCATAAACGCGCAGGTCCTTTAGATCAAGTGCTAAACAGCAATGAGTGGTGTCTGGCAGAAGAGTGATTTGATTGCGGTCTAGTGGCCACCGAATGTCCTGATTTACTTCTTGATGTAGACGTGCAAATACTGCCATCGTGTGGTAAAGGAGAAAGATTACAGCGGGAGATAACTTCAAGGAATGCTGACAAAGGATTCAGGTCATAGAACAGAAGGATCGGCATCTTGGTGGTTGAAAATATACAGGGTCTGTCGTTGTGATGGTGCCAAGTTCTAACAGAGCAAACTGTTTGGTGGGCATGTCTTCAGTCTACGATGGCATGTAAAACATAGAAAAAAAATCAAAAATACATCTCGAGATGGCTAGGATAAACGTGACCATACTATTACAAATCATAGAGGTGGCTAGGTTGAATACAAAGTAGGTTGAGGCTCTTTCAGATTTGAAGGAAAGTCGTTGAAAAAGTGTGTACAAATATTGAATTGTTGTTTTACATCACATTTCATTTGGTGGGGTTTTCACTGTATTAACCAGAGGCGGACAGAGTACACAGCTTCCTTACTTGAGTAAAAGTACAGAAACCCCTTGCTAAATTTTACTCAAGGTCAAGTAAAAGTACTACAGTCAGATGTCTACTTAGTTAAAGTACTGAAGTACTTGTTTTTAAAAGTACTTGAGTATCAAGAGTACAAGGGTACATTTTCTAAATAATGCATTACTACTGCCACAGTGCTTACATATATGTAAAGAAACGTCCTACATGGAGTTATGAAAAATGTTAATACCTTGGAGAATGTAAAAGGAATTGAAAGTAAAATCAAGTCATTTTCATCTTTTTACCATGTTGCTCTATTTAACATTTCTCACTTGCCCACAAGGCAATAGCACAATAGTATACAGTATAACAGTATACTCAAGAACATAAAAACAATTGCTCAGCTTACATAAATATGTAATATCAGAAAAGAAAATTCAGCTAACAATTGTATGTATGTGTGAGTTTCTCTGTTTTTTCATCAATCAAATCAACAATCGTCTCTCATCTAAATCTGACCATGGAGTTGACTTTGGCGGAAAGCGAAGGTGATTGCTGATAGGCTGAAGGCTGTCCTAATCAGTGGCGCCTGCACAATCCAATCACGTTTGAGAGGGAAACAACACATCTAGGGTTTCCGAAATTTTTCTTTTCTCCTTTTATTTTTTAGAAGAAGTAACGGGTACTCACGGTTATGGATAGAAATGTAGCAGAGTAAAGAGTACAATATTTGCCTCTCAAATTTACTTGAGTAAAGTCATGAGTACTCCCCAAAAATGATACTCGAGTAAAGTACAGATCCTCAAGTAAATGTACTCCGTTACTGTCCGGCTCTGGTATTAACATTCAAGTATACAGATACGATATCTCTGATGATTAAACAGGCTCCAAGACAGACTGTCCTTGGTTTTACTCCTGGCCCAGAGGAGAGAAAAACACAACTCTAGTTACAAACCGAAGCACAATGTGCGACACGTTCCACACCCATACAATGCATCAGTGCACATTTAACTGCCATGTCTGAAAGTTCACACTTGAGTATCCCTGCAATCTCCATCAGGTTGTTGGGTTTTTTGTTCTCCATTGGCTGCCAGCCCACTGGCTATTTTTATTATGGAGCTCCCCATGTGACATGGCATGAGTGACACCAGACACCCGCTTAGGAAGGACTCCTTCAGGGGGACAGCCAGTCTGTCTGGACCAGATAGTCCTTCCAGACCGCAGGTTACAGTGCCAGGGCTTAAAGCCATGGGCGAACAGCCATGGAAACTAAATGGGTTTGTTATCACTGTCATTTTGTATTCATGGGCCAAATTATGTAAAATGGTGGCTCATATGAACACCATCTTAAGAAATACATTTACTTTATTGTAAAATCCACACCTGTGTTTTTTATTTTTTTGGTTTGTTTTGTTTTTATTTAAGCAGGGTTGGTGTTGTTAATGGAAGGGGGATAATTGAAAGTAGGTGAAGGTAATTAGGTATTTATTTGTCCACATCAACATTTGTGTTTTGTTTGGAAGATAACCACTTGTGTCTGTAGCAAAGAGGCACTTGATTTGAAAGTTAAAGCAGCTGAACTATGATTAATTAAGAGATAAGGTGAATTAAGAACAATGAAAGGAATAACCTTAGGCATGAAAGACAGTTTTCTGTTATTATTGGACTACTTTTATATGTATATGGTCAAGGAGAACTTATAGTCTTTGTATATCCCTCAGGGTGTATTTTGACTCAGGGCAGACCTGCAAGGACCACGTGATAATCAGAGATACTTCTTAGAAAAGTATTAATGTCATGAAATGTTTGGCTGGAACAAAGTAGGGAGCTGAAAGATGTGCATTGAAAGTACTTTAGGTTTCAACATGTGGATGAAAGGACTTCTGAGGCTCATCTTAAACGTCTGGTGAGGTAGGATTTGTGGAATTTAAGTTGCATGGACATTTCCTTCCTTTTCTTTGATTAATTGGGCATTGATTTTCATGGCATTAAATGTCCTGTCTCTTTCTTTCCCACCCATTCTGTGGTGTTGTTTACTATGTATATTACTGTATTGCATTGTGTTTAATTGAATGCTGCTGCTGCTCTCTTGGCCAGGCACCTTGTAAAATAGTTTATTCTCAAAAGGATTGTTAAAAAAGAACTTGTTTAACAAAAATGTTTTGTTAAAGGTCCCATGGCATGCTACTTTATGGATGCTTTAATATAGATATCGGTGGGCCCTAGGGGTGTAACGGTACACAAAAGTCATGGTTCGGTACGCACCTCGGTTTTTAAGTCACGGTATGGTACGGTTAATAGTTATGGGGAAAATTTAAGAAAACTGCTTGTTTCTCAACCCATAGATAAGCAGTAATGAAAACACCAATAAACTCTGTTATGGCATTTGCATTTCTGAATTCCCATACAGGGGTTGTTGAAATAGTGTTGTGAGCGGGGTTTGCACAGCTAGTTTTTTTTTCACAGCAACGATGATAGTAACACCTGGATGGTGCCTTTTCAAATGCGTGTGCATGTTAAAGTGCTGTACATGGACACGGAGAGCCCTCTCCATAGCCGGAGAGCCTGTCGGAGACCCTCTCCGTAGCTTAGGTGCACATCCAATATTTTTTAACTATCAGTCGACGCCATGGACCTATTGGTCGACGCAACGGAGACGGCAAGGGCTGTGATCATTGGTCCTCTAACATAATTATTTCCTGACTCACTTCTCCGGTTTGACTTTGCACCTTAATTACTTTGTACATTGTTTACTTTGCACCTTAAAGACCAATAAAACACCAAATAAGATTTGAAAAGCTTTGGAAGTTTATTTACAACACTGCTTACATGGTTTTCAGTCAACACATAAGATAGATCGGGCGGCGAATTGCGTTGCGTATGAGACATCCCGACGGAGAGCTGCTGAGCGGATTACAGAGTCGGAGTAGTATACTTTGGCTAAGCGGTCCGGGTGGAACTCCGACTTCAAGTTTTAATTTCCGCATCGTAAAACAAGCCTTTACATTCGCCATTTTAACGCTATGTGCGCCACATTTACGAACCGCGGTACACCTCTGTAACCGCACCGAAGTGCCTGTACCGTGACGGTTCGGTACAATTACGTGTACCGTTACATAGTGGGCCCCTAACACAGTATTTGAAGACGTTCCCGAAATTCAGCCGTGGTGCAGAGCTACAGCCACTACGTGATTGACTGCTGCAGTCAATCATGTTATTCTGACATTCCCCAAACAATATCTAGTCGATGGATCCGTCAGTAGGACTTTTGTTTAAACTTTTGTGTAGAACTGGTCCCCTCGGGAAAGACCCCAAGAGGGGCCCTGCCGTAGAGGGGCCACACTGCCCAAGATAGGGGCCACACTGGGGAGCTGCAGCCACAGTGAACACTCTGCTGGAACTGCATGGCTGAGGAAATGGCTTAAAAAGATTACAATATGTTAGAATACCTTATTAAAAGACAATAAAACATGAGATAAAATCTGATGGGATGATGTATTTCATAGACCAGTGGTTCTCAACCGGTCTCGACCTACATGAATCATTAGTCTTTAAGTCACAACCCGAAAAATTAAATCAATTTACCAATACTGTAGTTATCAACAATGCCTGCAAGTACTTTTTAAAACATCGAAGCTAAACTCGATGAAAGAGCAAGTCATTGAAACATGAAGGGAAATCGAAACCTTAGTTAATTCATGGGCTTCTTTTTAAAGATTTCCGTTTGGAATTTGCTCTGTGAACCACTCCAAATGTTCTTGCTTTCCACCAGTTGAGAATCGGTGACATTGACCATGCATTTTAAATCATTAAACGGTTGATGACATTAAAGGAGTTCTTGAAGGAATATTTTTGTGTGTGTGTGTGTGTGTGTGTGTGTGTGTGTGTGTGTGTGTGTGTGTGTGTGTGTGTGTGTGTGTGTGTGTGTGTGTGTGTGTGTGTGTGTGTGTGTGCGATTAGTTCAAATAACGCAACTGATGCAGAGTAAAAGATACCTTACCGTCAAGCGACTAACTTTGAAAAGCAATGTGTATTAACAACATAACAGGTTTACGTATATAACCTTAGAACATTATTTTAATACAATGTATGAATTTGTCAAAGCATGGATTTGTATGCTGCATTACCACATATCACCAATAGAGGCCAGTGTATTCCCTGAGAGGATCGGGGATGCTGTTGAAGATGCCTGTAACCTTGAATGGTCTGTTTTCCAGTGAAAGCAACAAATCCATCCCAATTCAAATGCAAAGGTGCGTTGGCCTACAGTATGAAAGGGCCTTTAACGAGCATACCGACCCCTCGTCAGGGTCAAAGGTCATAGTCTTCAAAGATAAGTCCTTGAGGCATGGAAAAGGAGAGATGGGGAACACAGCAGATCATTGACTCACCACTCTTTGCCTCTCCACTCATTCTCTCTCTCCATGAACCACAGTGTCTACTGCCTCCGGCTGAACATCTTCAAAGTGGCCTGGTTCTATACCAAGTCCTCGGCAGATTCCTGGTGATGCAGTAGGCCTGTGTAGATGGAATACAGTTAAACACACAACAATATACATAGTACCGCTTATGAAATACATAATTATAATTTGCAGAATGTAGACGTTAGGATTATATCCTATAAAATAACGTATACATTAATTGTACATCACCAACTCTGATTTATCCTATTGTTCGCAATGACAATGAGTTATCACTTTGTAAAGGATTTTACCTTTAGAAGACAGATTGTTATAATTTTTTCTGTGCTTGTTTGCATACTTGTTAGGGAGACATGATATCAAATATTATGGTTGAATGGGTGTGTAAATGAGCTAGAGGGGAAAATAGAGGAAAGTTGTGTGATCTCTCGTCCACTGGTGGGCAGTGTTGCAGAGCTTAGTGAGAAGCCCTCCCGTCAGAGGCTGCCAAGGACTCATGGGGGGAAACGGCAGCAAGATGTAGCTGAAATGGAATGGAAGAGAGCTGGGAAGCATGTTGTTTAAACTCCTCAATGTGTGTTTTAACTCAAGGCTGACTTGGAAGGAACGCAGTTAGATAATCACAACATGTTTAACAATTATTAATGTCATGAGAGGTTTGGCTGGACAAGAGTGGGGATATGGATCAGCCGCAAACACCACGTTTGAAAGACTGGACTGCATTCAAGCCCTTGAGGACCTGCTGCGGTGCATATTCAACAACCCCTAGTGTCAGTCCAGAACGTAAGGGAAATGCCTTCAGAAAAGATAAGAAAACAGCTTTTAGCTGCATACTCGGTTGATTGAGAATGACATAGCGATGTTCATCCAAAAACAGTGCTTGGACCAAGTTGGGGAGAAACAATAGTAAAATAAGTGTGCCTGTGTGTAAAAGGGGGCCAAAGAAATTGGACCTAGAATTGCTTGATGCTGCTAAGGGCAGAGATGGTAAAATAGATTATGCAGTATTCATATGCACATTCAGGATTTAGTGGAAATTAAAAAGCTAACATAGACTTCATCAAAGCAGCAGCCAAAAGTAGAACGAGGAGAGGATAAAAGCAAATGGCAGAGCGGGTGTGATAAAGAAGTGAGGTCACCATTCTACATCTACAATGTGCAAAAGGAGGTATGGATGTTTTAGGAAAGACAAGGAGTGTGGGGAGAGTCAGAAATAGCCATTACATGGATGATAATGGGTCATATTATATGGACTACAGTTTGCGCGAGCGCATTGCGTGCTCTCTACCTCTAGTTGTGATTAAACCCATAGTAATAATGTGGAAACCCCAATTGATAATGTAATACATTTCTGAGTGCATAATATAATAACATTTTGCCTATAATGTTACAATGTATAACATTCGTTCACATCAAATGACCCTTAAAAGCAGTGGCAACATTTAAACATTTTTTAACCATTCAGCGAACAAAAGGCAACGGGCTGATTATCATTTAGGGGGCCACTCAATGACACGCAGAAGCGTCATCAACACGCCCACTAAAGTGGAGTAAGAAATACAGACTTTCTACTCCTCATTCACATGTAAGGTAATTTACGTTCCCTACGGAGAAAATACTACCTCAGAGGTAGTATTATTCAGGAGATTTTCAGGGTACACATGTCAGGATATGTTGTTGACACATACGGCCCATCAAGAGAATATCAGGCCTTACACGTGTGTCTGAATGCAGCTCGTGTGTGAGCATTTGATTACATTATAAAATTAATCAATTTATGGTAGCAGGGGTAATTGTTCAATAGAAAGTGTAGTATAGTTTGCATGCAAATCCATTATTAAATAGCTTTTACTGTTATTCAGGGCTGAAAAGTGCATTGACATTTTAAAATGCAAGGCAACTACTATTGGTTAGTTGAAAATAATAATCATCATTGAGATTAAACATCTCTTCCAGTGTCCTGTCCAAGACAGGCAGCAGTAGCCTACAGTCACACGTAGCATACACACAAAACATAAGAAAAATTAAACAACTATAACAGTCCGCAGGGGGTAAGGGAGATATCAATATCGCAAGACATTTCGGGAGGCTCAAGGAAGAGAGTAATATTAAGTTTGAGCAACAAAGTTTAAAGACATTTCGGGAGGCTCAAGGAGGAGTATAATATTACATTTGAGCAACAGAATGTAGTCTTGTGTTGGACTCTACATACATAATTCACCATACTGTGTAATTGTAAAGTTTTCGTTGCGTCATAGGGACACTGTCTCTTTAAGATCACCTGACTTGGGTGTTGATGTGTTGGTCGGCGCGATGTTTGAATTGAACGTTTTTTTTATGACAAAATAAACGACCTGCCGTTGCTTGTCGAGGTGAGACATTGTCTCTTCCCTTTTATCGCAATTTCTAGACAGAACGTCTTACCTGGGATAGTTTGTCGACAGTGGAGCCGTTATGTTTAAAAAATATAACGTCTTAAGGTGGATTCATACCTCTGGATCCGGACGAAATTCGTCTGTCCGTACCAAACGTTGTCTCCGGTACTACCCTTCATACCTCCGTCCGGTTTGAGCGTTGTTATGGATGTTACACAAAACATCCTCTAGAGGGCAGTGACTGTCGTGTCGCAAATAACCGCCACCGAAAATCGCAAACATGGCATCTGTACAGGATATGACTTTGCTTTGTGTTATCCGAAATCGGCAAAAAAAGGCGTAAAAAGTGTAGGCCTACGCGGCGGTGGCATGTGACTACCCTCGGCAACCCGCAGATTCTCTCCTCAAAATGTTGCGCCATTTTTAAATGACCAGTTACAACTCATTGCCAAAGCAGGTGAACAATAAAATAAAAAGGTCAGGTGTATCGTATAATATAAGTATAAAACATTAAAAACAATATATATATATATATATATATATATATATATATATATATATATATACAAAACAGATATCATACCACTCTCTCTCTATTTTCGCGAATGGTTGGACTCTCTTCCAACCATTCACGCGAATGGTTGGAAGTCGCCTCGATTCCGTTGGTATTGCTCCGTTTCTCCCGGAGCACTCCGGATTCGTAAGCTCAGAGGCGACGGAGCCACTGACGGGCGAAACGACCTCCGGGACCGGACGGAAGGGTCCCTATCCGTATTTACCGTAGGGTGTGAATGGGCCTTTACCTGGGCTATTGTCGCTGCAGTGTGTGCTCGTGCGTGTGTGTCGATGACGGAGCCGTTATGGTTAAGGACAAGTGTCGCTGCAGTGTGTACACGTGCGTGTGTGTTCTTACCTGCGCGTGTGTCGATGGCGGAGCCGTTATGTTTAAAAACATAACGTCTTAACTCGGTGTGTGTGTCGCTGCCTTTGTCTTGGCGTGTGTGTGTGTGTGTGTGTGTGTGTGTGTGTGTGTGTGTGTGTGTGTGTGTGTGTGTGTGTGTGTGTGTGTGTGTGTGTGTGTGTGTGTGTGTGTGTGTGTGAGCTGCCGGCTGCTTGGCACATGCGCACATGACCAACTTGAGCAACTGGTGCGACAGGCCTGGTATTATAGTAGTACGATTTATTTTAAAGAAACATCCATAATGGAGGAGTGATCATTGTCAGGTGACGGAAACCGTGGCACATGGATTGTTGTAATTGAGAACAGAGTCATGTTAAAAGAAGCACTGAGAAGTGAAGGGGTACAAATTAATGAAATGCATACGTTAAATCATCAGGCAATGACTGCTTTGTTTTTTCAGTTTCTAAAGACAACCAAATAGAAGTTATAGTTATTTGTATTGATTGTACTTGTTCTGCCTTGTGTGTTTTATCTATGAAAATTAGGATCCCTGATTCATGCTAAAAGAAACAGCAGGAGCCACAGTATATGGGCCATTCGGGAAGGGTAAGTACACAAATGAATTGTCAATTTTCTGATTAATAGCCATTCAAACTTTGCAAATATCCATATATTATACATAAAATGGTATATCTCTCTTTGATCTGATTGCCATCATTGTTTTAAGCATATTGTCACCTGGTACATTAGTGTCAAGTTTGAAGCTTTTATGACTTACGGCTCAGAATCAGTTGAGGTGTGTGTTTTGTCAAGTTAACTTGTGGTCATTGCATTGAATCCAAAGTGTTGAATGTGTTGAAACATTAAATTTGTTCTTCATTTAATTCAAATTGTGCTTGCTTGAATAGTTTTACGAACATGGCACTTTCCCAGTGGAAATGGCAGTGCTTTGAAGTTTTACATTTAAACGCTGATAATAGTGCCGCCTATTGGCGGATCTGGCCCATCCTTAATTTGTATCCGTTACTTGTTTAACAAGTTCTACAATCATGCCATTTTATATTTTGACCATAGGCTATAGTTTTGGGGATCTCTCAGTAAAGAAGAATAACCCTAACAAATAATAAGCCCGTTCATAAGAACAAAATAAACTAGGATATGCACTAAGAGGGCTTTTTAAAAACCTTATTATTTACGTGTTTAGCAATGCAAAAGACCAGAAATGTTTAAGCTGTTTAGTGTATAATTATTACGTTTATGGGGTGGTGCAATGTACACCTCAACCCTGTGTTTAATACCTACATGATGAAACCGTTCAGATCAGCACATGTTAAGTTCAGTATCTTAACTCACACACCCACGCCACCAGTAGGCCCTACTTACCCTTGTCTGGTTTCGACGGGTTATTAAGGGGCCGAACCAGGAAAGTGCATGGATTGAGTGAGTCATTCACCCATGATTACCAAAGACAATAGTCTGAGATTAGGTGTGGTGAGAAAACTATAACGGTGTGTAGGCCTTCAGTCGATTTGCATGGTATTATCCAAAAACAATTTGTACAATGGAAATAACTTAGACGCTGTACTACGCGGCCACAACTCACACATCTAATGTACAGCGCCTAACAGCATTCAGCTGCAGTGGCGTAACTTGTTAGCCAGGGGGTGCTGTTCCCGCACCACAGAACTGACCAGGTGTAGAAGGGAGTGTCGTGGGACAGAACCATCTTTTATTGAAACCTAGTCGGACTCTGCCAGTTTGGGCATGCTCCCGTGCTGGGTGAGGGAACAAGACACACCACATCACTATTTGACTCACACTATTCCAGACTCTCTTGTTGTTTGAATTGTAAAGCCCGCAATTAGAATGCAGCAATGACCAGACAGTGGGGATGCATGACATCAGTAGGTGTGTGCATGTGGTTCTCATGTGGTTCAGTGGAAGAGAAATTAAAGAATGCAAATAGGTAATGCAAAATATCAACCATTCACAAATCGGGCAACACTTTGTATTTTAAACCCTAAAAGAGTTACATTCCTGTTAATTTCAAGTTGTGTGACCGCCATAGAATTTGGGATGTAAGGAAATAAGGTCAAATAATATCTAAGGGGCTTCTATTCCGAAGTACTTTCGTAAAATGTATTCTTGTCTCTGGAGTGCTGCGGCATCGTCCATCCTATTCACCCTTCTTGTCGGTCGGCACAGAATTCATATATTAGGGAGGGTACCTCTGACCCCCTCCACATCCTCCAGGAGTAGAGTCCCCAAAAGAGAAACTTGGTGTACCACTGATCTAACTGTAACTTCAAGCTACTTTGACATGGTCGGCCATGTTGCCTGGGACATGGCCAGCTTGGCTGGAGGGAGGGAAGGATGGGGGGGGGGGGGGGGGGGCACTGCATTAAAGATGCAGCTGACATTTGAGCTATACCCAAGAGAGGCTGTACACCAAGTCTGCCAGAACCCTGGAACAATCCATAATCAGCCCTGACCTATGACCTGCTGCTGCTGCTGGACCAGGGACTCTGGTGGGAGGCCGAGGGACTATGGAGGAGGCCTGGCCTCCGACGCTCGCGCCTCCTCACGGCCTGGCTACCAAGAGAGGGCCGGTCATAGCACTCACTATGAAAGCTTTGATAAAAAAGTCTTTCTCTTATTTAATATGTGGATTTGATGAGTATGTGCTACGTTTTTTACGTAGACCCTTTTATTTTTACTGATACACTTTAATCACATTTGGATTCAATCACCACATTCAAGGCATCTTTGAGCAGGAAGTTCTCCGACCCCTTCCTGCTGCATAATCCCATGTATCTGGATTGATGTCTAAATCACTTGGCATAAAGGCGTCTGCCAAATAAGGGCACACCTTCTTCCATTATCACAGAAGAGTGCTCCGTTGGTGGAGCGGGACTGACCTAGGCCTGAACATCTCTTTACTGTGCCTTGGGTGTGTCTTCCGGTGTATGTTGGGTATAAACGTGAATGTACGCGTGCGTGTGTGCGTGCATGCTCGTTTGTCTATGAGGCTGTACCGCACGTAAAGGAGATGGCAAGGAGTAGATACGGCAGCTGAGCACCCTGTGACTAAGTGGCTCCGTCGAGCCAACAGGGCGTGCTGCTGCCGCTGACGGTAACGCTCAGGCAATGTTTTACTGTATCGTCGTATTTCATTCCCTGGGAAGAGGACAGTTGAATCAATTCAATCAGACACCTGCATCACAAGTAGGAGACCGAGGTTTGCTAGGTTTAGTACTTTTGAAGCCATGAGTTAATACCCTGTCATCGTTAGTAGCGATTACAACAATGTCCTACGTTGTGTTTTGGATATAGGTAGAGGCTTTTGATGCATCTCATTTGGTGGCGTGCTTGGCGAGACGTGTTTCCGTGTCCTTCTCGTAGACCCAGGCCATGTTCTAATTGGATAACTTGTGCCCTATATAGCGCACTATTTAAGGAATCATTTAGGGCATTTTGTAGTGTTCCGCAATATATCCCACAATGCAGATTTTTCCTTGAATTCCCCCTATACTTGTTACCTTAAATGCAGTACTACATAGTGTATTTCACTATATAGGTATTAGGAAAAGAGGTCACAACTGAGACAATTGGAACACGGCCCCAGACTGGCGTCTGGGGCTCGGTTCATCTCAACCCTCCCCATAGCTTGAGCAATAGCTCTGTAGCCCAAAAAACTGCACTAGTTTTGGTAGCTAGGCACCTGTCTACTGTCGCTCTGCCGTCAAAACAAAAAACATATGTTGGTATTTAATTTGGGGTGTTTTATGGAACGTTTTTAATTGTTTCCATGCTTTTGCTAAGCCTTAGGCCCCGTTTACACGAGGACGCTTGCGGGTGAAAACGACAAAATATTTTATCGGAAGTGCCTTTCGTTTAGACGGTGACGGCGTTTTTGGGGCATGAAAACGCATAAATCTGAAACCACCCTCCAGAGTGGAAAAGTTTAAAACGCTCCGCCGTAGCGTTTCCGTCTAAACTGCCAAGACGCAAAACACTGCTCAGATCTGCTCACGTCGCGTACGCGTTTACGTCACATACATGTGCCAGTACAAGGAAATAAACAAACATGTCAGATTATTTCCATGCGTCGGACCTTCAAGCTGCTCTGGCAGCTCTAACAAGCATACAGGAGTATTTCCACGAAATGTACAGGATATTTACAGATAGTATTACTGAACATAGAAGGATCTTTTTGGTTTTTGCGGCACGGATAAGAGAAGGAAGATTCTACGCATGCGCTCAGACATGGCGGTGTTGTGTGATAGTCTATCACAGCACCACCTAGCAGCCTGGCATGCATACCCAATCGAATTCCACACACTTTTGCGTCACCGTATGCACGCAGATTTCCTCCCGAAAACGCTTGTCTAAACGCGGAATAAAAAGTGAAGACGCAACGCCACTTTTGCGTCTTCTGTTCAGACCGTCATCGTGTAAACGTAGCCTTTGTGTAATTTCATGTTTTTACAAGTTTGAATACATTAATGAAATTGCCTAACTATTCAGTAGCAGTGTTGTCACATTTCATAACTCAGCTAAGCTGGATATCGTAAATCGCACATCGTAATATTTTCCCAGCACGCTACAAAAAGGCAAAATATATTCTTCAAATCCAAACACACACACATTGCCATGCTTACACACACACACACATACACACGCACACGTACACGCACGAAAAAACACACACGCAAGCGCGCGCACACGCACAGCCTCATTCTCACTCTCACATCCGGTTATCCATCAAGGCCTCAAGGAGCTGAAGGATCAGGGGAGTGGGACCTAAATGAGAAATCATTGACTGGGAAACTGTGTGGTAATGGGGTCTCCTTGTGATTGGATAAGGTCTGTGTGTCAGGCGACGCAGGTTCACCTCGCTTATTGCCATACATAGGGGAGCTTAAAAATAAACATGTTCAAGGATCTGTTTGTAGGAAGTCCACATGTAAAAAACAAAACAAACGTCAGCCAGTTTAAAGTGTATGCTCACTTTGATACATAAGGCAGACTTGTGCAACCGGTCCTTTTTTACACTCAATATATTTATGCCATTGACCTGCATCCATTGCAGCCTACTCACTTCTCAATGTTTTGACATTCATAATGTGATGCATGCTTTGTGTGTTGCATGTTAAGTGTATGTGCTGACACGTATGTTTGTTTGTGTGTGTGTGTGTGTGTGTGTGTGTGTGTGTGTGTGTGTGTGTGTGTGTGTGTGTGTGTGTGTGAGTGTGTGTGTGTGTGTGTGTGTGTTCCTGTACGTGTGTCACATCCTGAGGCAGCAGCCTAAGCAGTGATGTGTTTGTCCTTGCCTGACGGCATTGTTTATTGATGTATTGATGCATGCCGGGAGCGCGAAGATTGCTTGAAAAGGTCGATGTAAGTATCAGAAGGTCAATGCATCAACTCAAACGTACACGGAAACCACAGTTTTATGAGCAAATGGTGTGCCTGTACCCAAATGCTTTATTTTTGATTATTTGTTGAAAAGACTTCCATGTGAATATAGACTTATTTTCTGAGCTATTTCTTAAAAAAATTGGTCCACCCAATGTTTGGCTTTCCCCATTTGGTACCCTGGGGTGCTGATAGGATTTTTAAAAAGCTCCCGTGCACATTGTATTGTCTTCTCTTTTCTGGAGCAGTGCCGTGTTTGCATTCAAATCCAGCACTTGGTTTTCATTTGCCGGCTACTGCAGAGGTCGGGCTGTGACAGGGGATCAGCGTATGCCAGACAGAGGGCAGCTAGATTCAACCTCTCTCCCTCTGTCTCGTTCCCTCTCTGTCTTTCTTTCTGTCTTGTTCTCCCTTGTTCCTCTTCTTCCTCCTAACGCTTATCCCATTTAGAGTAACAGGCTCTGAGATGAGCTTGATGTGTTGTATGTGCATGAACCAGCTGAATCTCTCCGTCTCTCCCTCTCTGTCTCTCTTTCGGTCTCTCCCTCTCTGTCTCTCTCTCTGTATGTCTCTGTGTCTCTTCCCATCTCTCCCTTCCTCCCTCTCCAACACCCTGACCAAAGACAGCGGTTGATAGATTGGACTGAACTATCTGTCACAGGCCAGGGATGGTTAAAATAAAAAATAAAGAGGATGGAGCGAAGAAGACAAATGGATGCCTTCTGATGGTGTTCCAGAGAGAATAATCACAGGAACGGGATAAGCTGTCACTCACGCTCACCGTGGCAACAGGAGGAGCTGTCAAGCTGGTTGTGTTTGTTTCCCATTAACAAGTCCTGCTTTTAAAATAAAGGCTTTTCTTTTTCTCCAATAAGGAAGGGTAATTTATGAAGCTCCCAGAGTCCGTGACCTCGTAATAACACGTTCAGAGGTAAAAAACTATTTACTAAGTGTCAAACGTTGTTTTTGTCAAAGAAACTCATTGGAGGGATTGGAGGGTGGCAAGGGGTGGGGGGGGGGGGGGGAGAAGAGGAAAGGTTGACGTGTGGCTTGAACGGAAGTATTACTGGAGGGTGCGGGTGGAGGCGCTGAAGTTAATGGGGAAACCTCTTGGATACAGCGAGGAGCACAACGCAGTAGCATGGATTAAACCCCCATTAACCTTGTCTATAATTAGAGATGTTTAATCAGGGACAAAAGCGTGCTCCCTAATCATCTTGGCCATCAACGCGTAATAATTAATCAACCACTCCCTTATGAGGCGTTCCGGATGGTTCTGTGTGTCTTTTTTGTGTCTCCCATAGTTTAGGAAGACGAGAAGCATTTGTACCTCACAGAGAGGGGTCGGATGAGGTGCTTGCTATCGGCAAACTGTCTGCAACGCAAGAGCCGTGGCAGCCGCAAGGAGCATATAGAGTGACTAAGCAGTGGAACTTGCTGTTCTGTTATCGATCATCCTCCCACACACTCGGGCATGCACACGGACACACACTCAAAAAAACACATACACATACACTTGCACACACACACATGCACACGCACGCACACTTGAACAGATTTTTTCGAAACACACATGTACACATACATATTCTAGCGAACACACACACAGACAGACCCCTATACACCCAGAGACACATGCATACATACAGGTAGATACACACACACAAGCACACAAACAAATATTCACAGAAATGTCAACCCAATTTATTTAAAGTGCCGGCACCTTTACTCAATACCCTAATATATACTCACCTCAACGTGGAAACACTGTAGGATTGCAGTGCAGTAATGATGCGCTTACTCATTCAGCGCTAGGCCGAAGCGCCGTATTGTGTTGTGATTAATGAGAAGCAAAGCACTTGAATATTGAATCGAGTGAACGTGAGCTTCTCAGGGGTATTAATCAAACTGCGATGCTTAAAACAAATAATGCTTTCCCAGCATCTCTGGATACTTTAATAGCTCTTAGAATAATTGAGTATCATACCCTATTTTCCCTTTTATTTTACACAAATCTACCACAAGCACACATGTGAATAACTACCTGTGTGTGTGTGTGTGTGTGTGTGTGTGTGTGTGTGTGTGTGTGTGTGTGTGTGTGTGTGTGTGTGTGTGTGTGTGTGTGTGTGTGTGTGTGTGTGTGTGTGTGTGCGCCTGTCTGTCTGTCTCTGGGGTCTATCTGTGCCCGCTGTATTGTGATGGATGTGTGTGAGATGTGTGTGTACTGATGGCACGGAGCAGGGACCATCCGTCCCCGTGTCACAAGACGATTAATGACGGGGCTGTATTTAGCTTCCGCCCTCCTCTCCCTGTCTGACCTACTGTCTACACTTTCACTCACACACACATGGACCCGCGCACGCACACGCACGGAAACACACATTCATAGGCACGCGCGGCAAACCTGTCAATGGCAGGTATAACTGAAGACACGAACGCCTAGAAGACCGTCACGATGTTTATGCTGTTTGATCAGAGGAGGCCAATGCGAAATAGCAAATACTATTACATTATCCTCGTTTGCTTGCTTGCCCAAGGCCACAATAAATGTTGACGCTAATGTATTCCACTCCTACAAACTAGGTGTTTTTTCATTTTTACGAAACCCTTTCTTCCACATTTAAACTTTCGTCTGCAACGGTTTAAAAAAAAAGAGTCACATTCTTTAATGAGTCCTTCCACATAGTTCTTCATTCAACCCCTAACAAACTAATTTCCCAATCTGTCTCTCAGGGGACCCCAGACACAGAAGAGAGTGAATAGTGAATGGGACTGACCCTCCACCCAGTTCTCCAAGTGGTTGGCTGCGAGCCCCACATCTGTATTCAGGCCGGAGACTACGTACTCATGCTGTCGATGACCGGCGCTGGGGCTCCAGGAGATGGATGGCGCTGAAGCCTGGGCCTAATAACCAGTCTATCCCCCCCCCCCCCGCCAGACTCGGTGTTGCTCTGCTCTCACCTGGCTCCCCACGCTGTCCTCATATTGACTTGGGCATTTCATTTTCATGCATTCATATTCATCGGCAGACAAGCATTCCAAAGTCCCAGCGCTGTCTGGGTTCCACGACTCCATCACGTCCCCATACAGACCCATTTCCGTCGTCCTTTCCGACTGTACTATTATATTCATCAATCCTGGTGGTGAGTGTGTGTGGTGTGTGTGTGTGGTGTGTGTGTAGTGTGTAGTGTCTGTGTGTATAGGGGTGCGGTAATACACCATGCAAGAGAAATGTTCACTTTTGTTTCGCTTTGCTAGATAAAGCCTAATTGCATGGGCTATCTCTCCGTTGACACATGTTTTTCATGCATTTCTCCCAGGCTCTTTGTATGTATATCATAGTGCTGGGGTAGATTACAGGCTAACTGCCCATTTCAATCAGAGGCACGCTCGTTGAGAAAATTAAGACCGTTCATTGCACACATGGTAGTAGTACAAGAAATATTTTGTGGAAAAAAGGCTGTTTGCTTTAGGGTTGTTCATTAATTAGCATCCCCGCTAGTAGACAGTATAAATACACACTTATCTTAACCACATTATCATTCAAACTGACGGCAGTATGGGAGCAACGTCTGTCAGCCTTTTCCGAAAAAGTAAGCATGGAAATCCCCAATGCGGTTCCGCTTCCCGCTTCGGTCGGTCGGTCGGACGAACGTGAAGCCTGCCAATCAGAGTGGAGAGGTAAGCGTTGGCACATGGAAGCTGGCTGCTAGTGTTGGAAGATGAAAGCTTAAAGAAGCCCCAGAACAAGGTGAGCTTTAGTGATGAATCGCGGGCTGTCATGGGATTGCCATGGCAGGTTTCACTCCTAGAGGTGAGCAGAAACCAATAAAAGGGCTGGAAGAGTTTTAGACCATATTTCATCACTCTGGATTAGTTCAAATTGTTGTTCGTGATTATTAAAAAGTGAGCAGTGTTCACGAACAGGAAGATACTTTGGGTCAACTTTCAAGCTATTGCAAAAAAAGAAAATAAATGAAACCTTAAAATATCCAGCCATGCGCATACACCACTCTACAGATAAAGCTCAGGTTACAATGCTAGATAATTGAACTGAAAATAGCCACTGGGTAAGCTTCAACAGAGGCAGAGATTAAACATATTATCTGCCACCAGAGACGGCAAACCTCAGCCTACAGATACCTGGGATTATAAAGACAATCATAAGAGGCAAAGGAGGGTTGGTTAACAATATGGCTGTACAACGGATTACACGGAGAGGAAGAACAGTAGGACTGGTGCACACACAGGACTACGCACTACATGTCCTGTGATTAATTAGATGGGTGTGGGGCCCAGCAGCAGACGTGAGCTAATAGAGCGAGAGACGGCATGAAATCACACGCAGATTCACTCGGGGAACGGACCGCCCAGCAACAGGAGGGGCCAGGGGAGCCGGGAATTTGAGAACCATGGTGAAAAGGTAACGCATGAGCGTGCACTCAGTTCATCAAGAAGACCGCCCCAGATGTCTCCAACGTGAATGAAATCGTGTGTGTGTGTGTGTGTGTGTGTGTGTGTGTGTGTGTGTGTGTGTGTGTGTGTGTGTGTGTGTGTGTGTGTGTGTGTGTGTGTGTGTGTGTGTGTGTGTGTGTGTGTGTGTGTGTGTGTGCAGTATGTGCACCAACATGCCTTCCCCATGCTCTTGGTTTGGCGTCATCCTCCATTTCACACTTCCTGCTCAGCTCCATTTCAAAATGGAGTACATTTAAATGTATTCATTTAGCAGGCGCCCACTTTCCGCGTGCCAACGTGTTGAGCAGCACCAGTAGCGTTGATTCCCTTCTGGCTGAGTTGTTACCACACAGAAGGTGGGAGCAGGCAACATGGTTGATTGGGGAATGAACAGAAATGGAAAGGTCACAGCACATCCCTCTATTTCATGGTGATGTGGACACCCCGGCAGGATGTTTGCAGGTCAAAAGCTATGATAAATACTGGGTCATCTCAGAGAGAGAGAGAGAGAGAGAGAGAGAGAGAGAGAGAGAGAGAGAGTGAGAGTGTTTTTTTTTTTTGAATATGGGATCTGAAATGAAGGATTGGAGAAGCACCACTGCACCTCTCCAAACGACATAGGGCGACATGAGGCCACGGGGAGAACCAGAGACCCTCTCTGTATGGCACATTACAGCTCACACCATAGTCCAAAGGGAGCCCAGTCCACCATACAGTCTGAGAATCTTTAGGAGTGAAGTAGTGCTTTGTAGGCACACAACTAGCCCTTGTGTCGCTGTGTCTGTATTCTGTGTTTGCGTGTGTCTGTGGCTGTGTGTTTGGATGGCGTACTTGTGCATCGTATCTTTATCTGAACTGTAAGAACGGATGTGCTTGCAGAACCAGCGCCATTGTTCCCAGGCTCTTCTGCTATCTTCCTTCCTTCCTCCACACTCCACCCCTACCTCCACCCCCCAAGGGGAGCCAACACAAACAGGGACAGATTGGTTGGCGCTTCTCCTCTCTCGCTTTCTCGCTCTCTCTCGCCCTTGCTCTCGCCCTCACTCTCTTTCTCTCTCTCGCTCTCTTGCTCTCTCTTGCGCTCTCTCTCTCTCGCTCTCTCTTGCTCTCTCTCGCTCGCTCTCTCTCGCTCTCTCTCGCTCTCCCTCTCGCTCTCTCTCTCTCTCTCTCTCTCTCTCTCTCGCTCTCCCTCTCGCTCTCCCTCTCGCTCTCTCTCGCTCTCCCTCTCGCTCTCTCTCTCTCTCTCTCTGCCTCTCTCTCTCTCTCTCTCTCTCTCTCTCTCTGCCTCTCTCTCTCTCTCTCTCTCTCTCTCGCTCTCGCTCGCTCTCTCTCTCGCTCGCTCCCTCGCTCTCTCTCCCTCTCTCTCTCTCTATCTCACTCTGTGTGTGGAGCAGACCTGGGAAGTCATAGGTGGCTGTGGCTGGCCTGGTGACAAATCAGGCCAGGCTGAGGGATCATACATCCTAGAGACTAACACCGGGGAGCCGCTCCTGCTGCGGCGGCGCCGCCAGGCCGTGTCGCAGCGCAGCGCCGCTCCTCGCCACATCATTAAAAATGACAAATGGCGCCCCAATCAACCGCTCCCCGAAGTTGCCGACTGTCGCCTGATGTTCCTGAATGCCTCGGCCCCGTGCATCTGTCCTAGTTCATCTGCCGCGCCGCTCCCCAGGGCGGAGCTCTCCTTTCTTTGAAGTCACTCACTTTCAGTTTGGCATGTGTTCCTCTTTTCCGTTTTTTTTTGTTTTTTTTCGTTTTCGCTTTGGTCGTTGTGAAAGGTTAAGGTGCCTCCAAAGGCTAAAAGGACACGCTTTGGACAAAACGGGCGAAATGGGGCATAGATAAACGCGGTGCAAAGTGCGATGCTAAGTAAGACATCATCATTTCAAAAGAATCACAAAAAAATCTAAAAGATGTCGACGGGTGGAAAGAATCACAGCGCAGGCGGAATGCTTTCTACCGGTTGAGTTTTTTTGTGCATCTTTTGAAATGATAATGAGATGCCCTCTTTTGACGATTAAAAGATCAAAAAATGGAATATAGACCACAAGGTAACGACAATAACTCATCTAAAACCAATAGGAACAGGTGCGGCGGACACACACAACACAACCTACCTTCCCCATTAATCTCTGTGTTGAAATCAGTATGCAGAACGTTAGAAACCTTAAAAAAAAGCCCAGCTTGTCTAAATGAGGTCAGTGTGCTTTGAACACAGAGCCGGTGGTGCCGAGGCTTGGGTTCCTTCCGGTGGCCCGGGGTAAAGCCTGGCCTACTCAGAGTGGAACAGGTGAACAGCTTCATCCCACTTCCCCAGCTCCAGGGACTTTGGAGCGAGCAGGGCCATGCCTGAGACAGGTGGCTGATTCTGGGGCTGGGAAGAGGCAGATTGCCCCGCCCCCCACAACCCCCCCCCCCCCCCCCCAACCCCCCCCCCCCCCCAATCCTCACCCCCCTCTCTCCTCTGCTGCTGCTGCCGCCGCTGCACGGCCCAGACCTTTTTCTGTATCCCCCAGGGAACGAGCCCCATTGTACGGGCCATCTGTTGCCAGCACACTCACACACACACACACACATGCGAGAGAAGGTGACAAGGGAAGGGGAAGGGGATTGAGGGGGGGGGGAAGGCAGAGAGGAGAGCTGATGTGGAGCGCCTGTTTAATGCCATTAGGAAGTGCGGCTGGATTTGCCAAAGCTATTAAAGAACATTTTCAATTCAAATGGGGTCTGGCCGGGTGATGAGCATCAGTGAGAGGAGAGGCTGCCCGGACACATAGACACTCTGGCACGTCCTGGAGTAGCCCAGGGAGGCTTTGTTGAGGGAGGGGTTTGTGTCAAGGATGGGCTGTTTATGTGTGTCTGTGTGTGTGTGTGTGTGTGTGTGTGTGTGTGTGTGTGTGTGTGTGTGTGTGTGTGTGTGTGTGTGTGTGTGTGTGTGTGTGTGTGTGTGTGTGTGTGCGTGTGTGTGTGCGTGTGTGTGTGTTTGCGTTTCCTCAATGACTTCACAATCACATTGTGTTTTATGCCGCTGTTTTATCTTAATGACAGATTGATATCACTAGGAGCAGAAACCGTTAATGTGGAAGAATGTCCTAAGCTTGAGAAACAAATGCCCGGTGTAAGCTATCCAGGCACGCTATCATCATCCATAAAATATAAAAAAAGGAAAAAGTAATTTGTCATTCAAGAGGTTTATATTCTGATTCCCGGACAACCAATGAGATGCAGTAGCGTGCTTCGACCGACTGGTGATGCTATTCCCCTGTATTGAAACGGCCGCGGCTTCAAATGGGTCAGGGAAAAGTTTTGTGATTTGACAATGTGCGGTGGGAGGAGCGGGGTGCAGCCGATTGGTTAGCGACTTTCGGTTCTCAATCCCTGATTGGCCTCGGCGCTTTAACGGACTGTGAGCAGGCAGTCTCGGGTCTCCCCCCCCCACTCCACCTCCTCCCTCGCCGCCGCCTCCTTGCGCCCCTCGTCCCCTACACTCCGTTCTTCCCCTACGCTGATTGTCACACATTGTTTACTACTGCTTGAAATGTGACTCACAACACAGGCTATCTATTGCACAGACTATCTACTGGAGTACTGCTCCGTGGCAATTGAAGGATTCTTTTGACGCGCACTGTGCGTGTTTGTCATTTGGGCACAGACTGTGGAGACTACCATTCTGCCATGACAGTGGATTTGTTTGCGCTTTTATATGTGATGGTCATCACTGCGTCTGCGATGGAAGGTAAATGAGATTTTTGGAATTAATATTGCGCCGCTGCCGCCGACTGTGTTCCATGTGGAATGTCCCCCTCCCAGGCGCGCACTTGCCTTTGGGATCCAATGCCATTTTTTTTGTATCCTGCTTCGCTCCTGACCTTTTCTTAACACGGATACGGGGATGCAATTTAATGCACGTGGAATGTAGTTGATATCAGCAGTTGTGTACCTCCCCGCGTCCCAGGCTGGTTGTATTTACGCACTTTACAGTTCCAACGGAGCAACTTGGGAGTCACTGGGAGGTTCGCGTGGACAGGGCTGAAGCGACACTTTCAGTAACCCCTCGCTTGTTCATGAGTGTGGGGTTTATAGCTTCACATATTCCCACACATAAAACGCCGACACTTAAAGATGCCGGGCATAGCCTATAACAACAAGCAGATTGTGTATATATGACGGGTGACGCTATTAAATGGTGCCATTCTGGATACCAGTGTTCCCACGGGAGAGTTCCTTAGTGGGAGAGGCGTAGTGGCTAATTGCGCTGCCCTGCAGTGGGCTTGTCAGCCTCGCGTCAGCGGACCTCAAAGCTGTGTATTTATTTTGTCACGTTTACACAAATTGTTTGCAAAGCCAATAAACTGCCCCTTTGAGGCTGGCGTTTCACATGGTCAAGATGCCTAGCAGTTGTCTGGTTAATTGGACTCTCGTAGAGCGTCTGTTAAATCGTACATTTAGTATAGGCTCATCCTATAAAATATGTTTACTTAACAGAACAATCTCGCTGGGCCTGTAGGTTTTTTTTTTTTTTTTCGTTGCTGATTAGGCTATCTATTTTTCACTTCCATTTTCATATTTCTATGTTTCCTGTGCTCCCGTCTCCACAGTCTCGCGTGAGACACACAAGCACAGTAGGAACCGGTGGCTGGCTAGCCAACAATCTAATATCGGCCTGGTTAAACATGTTTTTCATTTGGAGTCGTTGGACCCCCCGGGACGGAGCACTACAGCAGGCTAGAGCCTCAGACACAGGGCTAGCGTATGAAAACCTGCTGCCATGAATTCAACCCCTTACCGTTTTTATTATGGCTCATCCTCTTCAACAACACACACATTGCCTCCGTCTCCACGGGTAGTGCATGTCCCCTCTCTAAGCATAAATGAAACAAATTAGAGCCAGAAAACAGTGGGCGGAATACATCATCTTATCAGTTATCCAAGATTCAGCTTTTTAAAATGATTACAGCTCTTCTGCCTTTTGTAGTGTGCCCGGCACAGACTGTAATCTGTAATTCAGCAGTGCACTTCTTTGGTTTAGCTCATCAGATTTCAAACATAGCTATAGATGCCAAAACCAGTCTCAAATTACTACCTTGGGGAAGGAGGTTGTAATATTGTTTTTAAGAATGTGGGGATATTTTAACCCTCTGATGGTCCCCCACCCACTCACTCACTCTCTCAGTCACACACACACACACACACACACACACACACACACACATACACACACACACACACACACACACACACACACACACACACACACACACACACACACACACACACACACACACACACACACTGTCAGGAGTACTGAGAGGAGAGACAGAGTTAAGTGTGGAAAATGACAGAAGAAGAGGTGCCTTTAAATTGCATGAAAAAAACAGTTTTTCTATTTCGAAGGTGACTTGGAACAGAGACGGCATGCCTGCTTGTATGGAAACAGATGGGTGGGTTGGGGGGGGTGTTGTGAGTGAGGCACCCCCTGGGTTACCTCGGTAACACGGATGAAAGTGAGTTCCTTGTTTGGGTCGCTAATTGAAAGAAGTTTGTCCCAGGGGCGAGTTGAAATCTTCCCTGAATCTGCTCTCCAATCTGTTGCCCATCTTCTCTCTCCTTGCGTGTATCTGTGTGTGTGGCTTTAGGGGGGGGGGGGGGGGGGGGTGGCTGGAGGGTTGTGTTGCCAATGGACACATTATCCCTGCCTCACCCCCCCACCCTTTCACCTTAATCTGATTATATGCCCCCTAATCACCACATCTGTGCACTAATCACAAACAAAGTGTCACAGATCACTTTGTGTGTGTTTGTGTGTGTGCGTGCGTGTGTGTGTCTGTGTGTATTTGTGTGTGTGTGTATTGTGTGAGTATGAAGAACAGCGGAATGACCAGGAACAGTGACCATATAAACGTTTTCTTGATGAATCGAGGGCCCTGTGATAGGCCTACGCCACAAAAGTGAACCCCACTATAAACAAAAAATGCACACACACACACACACACACACACACACACACACACACACACACACACACACACACACACACACACACACACACACACACACACACACACACACACACACAAATATTGAAATGTGTTTGAGTGTGGAGGGTGAGAGGCTGGGAAGGAATAAGGCGGTTCCAGCCGACTAAGTAAATGGAAATATATGATTAGACGGACCATTTGGAGTTTCTTGTATGAGGTAGATGCATACATATTAAGTGGGTTTTCATGTGATCCTTAACTGGAAATGCATCCAGAAACGGTCTGTCTGACAGAGTGGAGCAATAGCAAGGGTTATGGCAAAGAGCTGAGATAGAGGAAAGAGAGGAAAGGGGATTTACATGCCATTAGAAGATGCATTGCACTGCTTTCACACACACACACACACACACACACACACACACTCTCTCTCTCTCTCTCTCTCTCTCTCTCTCTCTCCTCTCTCTCTCTCTCTCTCTCTCTCTCTCTCTCTCTCTCTCTCTCTCTCTCTCTCTCTCTCTCTCTCTCTCTCTCTCTCTCTCTCTCTCTCTCTCTCTCTCTGCGCGTGCTAACCTCTCAACCTCCTCACCTTGTTTCTCCTGCTCCTCATCGCCTCCATCTTTACTCACTCTCTGTTCCGCCTCTCTGCAGCCATCATAATTCTCCTCCCCCATAATCTCTTCATCTCTCGTTTGTCTTTCCCTCTGTCCCCTTTATTACCTGTCTTTCTCCCTCCCTCTCTTTCTCTCTCGCTTTCCCTTTTACCCTCTCTCTCCCTCCTTTAACTGACTGTCCCTTGTTCCCACTCTTTCCTACAAAGACTGTACTACTGCTTCTACGACTTTTCCTCTCTTTTGTTCATTTACCTCTCCATGTCTCTGTCCCTTCTCACTCAAATGTGCACTCTTTCATTTGGATCCCTCTCCTTTTTACCCTCTATCACTCTCTCGTGTGCTCATTCGTCAGTCCATTTTGCGTTCAAAATGGACCCTCCGGCCTGTCACCCCAGCAGCCTTGTGACCGTTCTCCCCTATAGAGGTGGTCGGTTCTCCCCTGGTGGAACAGAGACCTTGCTTATTTCGGTTGCCCTTAAACCAATTAGACCCGCAGATAAGCCTACTCATTCAACAGCCCCAGACCTGTAATGGAGGGAGAGGGAGGTAGGAAGGGTGGGAGGACGGACGGAGGAGGGAGGGAGGAGGGAGGGAGGGAGGGAGCGAGGAAGGGACAGACGGACGGAGGGAGGAGAGAGGGAAGAGAGTGAGGGAGGGAGGGAGGGAGGGAGGGAGTGAGGGAGAGGGATCGAGGGAGGGAGGGAGGAGAGAGGGAGGGAGGGAGGGAGGAGGAAGGGACGGACGGAGGGAGGAGAGAGGGAAGAGAGTGAGGGAGGGAGGGAGGGAGAGGGATCGAGGGAGGAGAGGGAGGGAGGGAGGAGGGAGGGGAGAGGGAGGAGAGGGAGGGAGGGAGGGAGGGAGGGAATCGGGGAAGGAATGGAACTAAGGGGGGATGCAAGGGGAGGTAGAGGATGAAATGATGCGACTGGGCTAAAGTCATAAAAAAGGAATATAGAGAAAGAAAACAAGATGAAAAGATTAGAGACGAGGGGAGGAGGACGTCGGAGGTCATCGAGTTAAGAAAAGGGAATCATGCTTTTACAGCTAAGAGGTCCGCAGCCTGTTAATAACACCTCGTATAGATCTACGCTTGAACCGCCTCCATTATCTCTCTCACACACACACACACACACACACACACACACACACACACACACACACACACATACACATATGAGAACGAAAGAATCGAAAACACAACGATAAGAGCGAGGTCGTTAACGTGGTAAGCGCTCCCGGAGGATCAGCTCTTTCACGCAGACGCGCCAACGTTCTCGTCGCCTTGAGTTCGAACATGAAGGGTTACGAAGGAAACAGCCATTGTGCTGTAGAAAAAACATGAATAGCATCAGAGAACAACAGAGTAACGTATGGGAGGGCTTGGCACCATGTTTAGGATAACATGGTAATGAGCTCGTGGGGGTGAAGGAAAGAGACCCTTTTAGACGGCTGGATCCAGGTTCAAATACCCATCTGGCAGCAGGTTATTTGTGTCATGGTGCAGCGCCTTACCTGTACGGTGGAAACGGTCATGCTGTCGGACCTACATGTAGAGAATATGGAAAGTATGTCGACCTATTATGTCTGCTTGTTTGTATTGGGTGATGGAATGGAAATAAACTGTCCATCCATGCGTGTGTGTGTGTGTTTTGTGTGCATACCTTTGCTTGCCTGCAGTTATCCTGTTACATGTGTGTTTGTATTTACATTATGTAGCTGTGCTTGTGTGTCTTTTTCCACATGTATACATGCATATACTGGCAGACTTGTCTGTTGTGTGTTTGCATTTGTTTGCATAGTGGCGCGGTGTGTGTGTGTGTGTGTGTCATGTGTGTACGTGTGACCCTCCATGCATGGGCGGCAGCCTGGGAAGAAACAGCGTCCTGTAGTGAGTGTAATGGATGTGTACGGGGGGCTCGCCGCTACTCTCTCCCCTCTCTCATTTCAAAAGGACTGAAAACAGAAGGAAAAAGATCGGAGAGGAGAGAGGAAAATGAAAAAAAAAAAAAAACACCGGGGGTATGATCTCGTTGGGGGGATGTATGTGTGCGTGTCTCTCTCTCTCTGTGAGTTCCCCACCTGTGTTTGTAAGCGTAGTATGGCCAAATGCATTGCCACAGGGGCCCGGGACCCCCTGAAGTGCCATGTAATTCTGCGTTCCTTTTGTAGCCCTGGCGTGCTCTGGTTCACGGTAGCCCCGTGTTGTCAGTATTGTGTCGGGGCCATTAGGGCCCGTGATGGGGGTGGGGGTGGGGGTGGGGTAGGGGTAGTAGGGGGGGGCTGGGTCGGGGCCATTAGGGCCCGTGGTGGGGGTGGGGGTGGGGGTGGGGTAGGGGTAGTAGGGGGGGCTGGGTCGGTGACATTATTGGAAATGTGTAAATAATCAGGATGTGCACTTTTCCAGAGACACTGCCCCAAACCCCTCTTTGGTGTCTCCGTGCGGTTGTCTTCTTGTTACTGCATATGACGCACAACAAGATATCGCCCGACAGAAATAGCAAGAGAAAAAGGTCGATATTTTGCAACAAGATCACTATTGCAAAGATGTGATATTAAAGTCCATGTTTATTTGTGAAAGAAATGCATCCACTCGTACCCGGGCTCTGTGACTACCACGTAGCTTCAGTTCATAGGACTCACTCACTCACTCACTCACTCACTCACTCACTCACTCACTCACTCACTCACTCACTCACTCACTCACATCACTCACTCACTCACTCACTCACTCACTCACTCACTCACTCACTCACTCACTCACTCACTCACTCACTCACTCACTCACTCACTCACTCACTCACTCACTCACTCACTCACTCACTCACTCACTCACTCACTCACTCACTCACTCACTCACTCACTCACTCACTCACTCACTCACTCACTCACTCACTCACTCACTCACTCACTCACTCACTCACTCACTCACTCACTCACTCACTCACTCACTCACTCACTCACTCACTCACTCACTCACTCACTCACTCACTCACTCACTCACTCACTCACTCACTCACTCACTCACTCACTCACTCACTCACTCACTCACTCACTCACTCACTCACTCACTCACTCACTCACTCACTCACTCACTCACTCACTCACTCACTCACTCACTCACTCACTCACTCACTCACTCACTCACTCACTCACTCACTCACTCACTCACTCACTCACTCACTCACTCACTCACTCACTCACTCACTCACTCACTCACTCACTCACTCACTCACTCACTCACTCACTCACTCACTCACTCACTCACTCACTCACTCACTCACTCACTCACTCACTCACTCACTCACTCACTCACTCACTCACTCACTCACTCACTCACTCACTCACTCACTCACTCACTCACTCACTCACTCACTCACTCACTCACTCACTCACTCACTCACTCACTCACTCACTCACTCACTCACACAGAAAAACGCAGTGTCCCCCCAGAGCTCGTCTTACCCTAGAGACATCTGAGCCTGGGGGAGGCAGATGGTACATACAGGTTGCAGGGCTTCTGGTGCAGATTTTTTCCTCTTCCATCTCTGTGGGAGGAATGTATGGCAAGGGTGAAAGAATATGCACAATACCATGCTCATGCTGTCTTGCGTCTCTCTCCCCAGTGTATTCCTTCTGCCTTTTGTCTTGCATTCCATCGTCGATCAAAAACGTCTCTCTTTGTTCTTTAGCATGACCTTAGCATGTTCCTATGGTATTCCACTGAGATGATATCGCTGGTGTGTGTGTGTGTGTGTGTGTGTGTGCGTTCTGGAGATTCAGCCCTGGCGTCGGGCTCTTATCTAGAGCAGGTGGGCTACAATGTGACCAGGGGGGGGGGGGGGGGGAACCGGACCCTTATATGTCCAAATGAGAGTTTGAAGCCGAGCCATGCCGGTTACGTTGACATGAAGAAACACATGACCGGTGCACCCTTAGTGCACCTCGACGTCTACAGTGTGACTCATCGTTTTACCAACGCGCTGTCCACTGAATGAACATGCTTATTACACACACACAGGCACACAAACAGACACACACAGGGCCAACACACAGACGCAAGGAAACCACAAACACACCAGTACCCACAATGCATCACGCCTTGAGAGTGGCAACGGTAGTAATTGATTGGGCGCACTGACCCAGCGGCCACACATGACTGCCGATGTGAAAAGGGTGTTTTTTCCTCTATTTCCACCACTCGAAGCCATTTTTTCCGTTCATTATCACCTGTCCCAGAGATTGGGTGACAGTTGTTCAGTCGGCATGAAAGGGAGGGAGGCCTCCCTCAATATCTCCGGACGGAGGTGGCCAGGCGAAAGCAGAAGGCATTGATTGTCAGGTCCCGATTTGGTAGTGCTGGGAAAAAAGCTTCCCCAGGTCACAGGGTTTCTACACCCCCGAGTACTCTCCCCTCATCCTCTGTCAGCCCAGTCTCCTTCATCCACCCTCTTCTCCCCCTGTGTCTCCTCCCAACTGGCATCCAGCTCCAGACCAAAATCGGCCCGTCGTCGATTTGTCTCTCAAATTCTCCCCGACTTTCATCCTCTTATTTACTTGTTCCTTTTTTTTCTCGTTTTCTTCCCCATCTTCTTTTTAGACATTTTTTAATTAAAAGTCGGTGCATGTTACACCCCACCCCCTCCCGTTCCTCTTCCTCCCCCTCCTCCTCCTCCTCAGCCGTCTCCCCTCCCCAAACTCTCCTTCTTGATCCTTCACGTCTGGAATAAATCACTTGTTTTCTTCCTCAGTCTGCCCTCGCCGCTCTTTCCCGTCCACCCCCTCCTCCTCCTCCTCCTCCTCCTCCTCCTCCTTCTCCTCCAGAACCCTTCCCCCTCCGCCCTCAACCAGTTCAACCAGATGCAGCAATAACGAATCGTGGGGTCAGTGCCAGCAGGGAAATAAACCAAAAGAAGGAAAACAGGATTTTGTGTTTACAATGACACGGTGGACTTGGTCTGGCTGGCCAGAGGTAGGGTAGACTGTGGGGAGAGTGGCGGCCTGGCACTGAACAAAGGGCTGCATTTACAAGCTGAATAACGAGATGTGTTCTGAGTTAGGCCCAGTATGATTTGATTTGACTCCTAAGCCCCTTAAGTCCTGGACCAGGAGTGGGGGGGGGGGGGGGTTTGGGTTCCATGCAGGAAGGCTGGCATGGAAAAGGGGTTTCGAGTCTGCCTAGAGAGGAGGAGGAGGAGAAGGGTACGCATGGAGCTCCTCATTGCCATTGTAGTTGCGAGTCACAAGAAAACAGGGACGTTTTTGTCTAAAATCTAAACCGATATAAGTATCAATCCTGGCTTCTGATCCTGCTGTGCAAACACTGGCATTACAGGGTTTTCTCCTATTTCACACTGTGTTTATCCAGCAAATCCCCCTAATCTCGCGTCAAAACATAAAAAAGTTAACCACTGTGCATGGAACACTTATTTTTTCAGGTATTCCTTGCATATTTTTCTTCTCCCTAGCTGTGGCTCACGTGTCTCATTGGCCCAGAGTAGGCTATGAGTGTGCTGCATCTCTGGAGGAACTGAATACAAGAGCGTTAATAGGGCTGAAATTATGACGGCGGAAGCTGCTTCTTTTCCCATTTAATAAGAGTTGGCTTCTCCACAGGCTGTATCTCATAGGGGCACACACACACACACACACACACACACACACACACACACACACACACACACACACACACACTCCATCACGCACACACACACACTCCATAACGCACACACACACACACGCACACACACCCAGACACTTCATCATGAGCTCACACACATAAAATCACACACACTCAATCACAGACGTACCCACACACACGCACACACACACACACACACACACACACACACACACACACACACACACACACACACACACACACACACACACACACACACACACACATACACAGAGCTTTGATGTGTGGAAAGGAAATGAGTAGAGGCAGAAAGCTAAGGGCTTGGGCCTGGGGCCTGTCCCATTATTAATGACTTAGTGCCACTGCCTCTCCCAGGTTCAGGACTTGTGCACATATTTCACCAGTCGCCTGCCCTTCGTCTCACCATAAATGTAATCTCTTATTAAAGATTGGGGCTTCATGAGGGGAGGTGAAGGATAGGAAGTCTGTGTCTGTGTGCGTATGTGTGTGTCTGTGTGTGTGTTTAACAGCTGGGCTAAGAGCACCTCTACGCTTGTCGAGGTAGAGGTAATGGGGACCGTTTTTGACCTGATGCGACGCCAAAACCCCTTAACCCCAGGCTGCGTTTCTCAGGACCCCACTGGGATGTCCAGCCTCCAGCTCAATAAGTAGAAAAACGTTTTTCAGAGGTAATTAAGTATTGATTGCACATACCCAGTGTAACAGGAGAATAAAGGACGCCATCTTGAGTCCCAGTCGTCTTTGACCTGACTGCGCTACAGCGGGGGCTGGGAGCCGCAAGCGTGCTTCCTGGAAACACGAGGGGTCAGCGCTAGCTCAACTTCGGCTTCCTCCTTTGATTGTATTTTTGACACAAAGTCAACAAAAAAAAAAGAGCCGATGGAAACTGGGAACCCGACAGAAAAATCAGAGCAGTTCTGTAAATATTGTA
Source organism: Gadus macrocephalus (assembly GCF_031168955.1). Classification (NCBI taxonomy): domain Eukaryota; kingdom Metazoa; phylum Chordata; class Actinopteri; order Gadiformes; family Gadidae; genus Gadus; species Gadus macrocephalus. The sequence continues at coordinate 15,053,431 of NC_082389.1, forward strand.
CACGGAAGCAAATGCGTGCTAGCTTTCCACACGATGTGTTGAGAGCAAAACTGATGAATGATTTTTTTTTCCCACCTGCTTGATTTACACGCACTGTAAAAGTGTTTTATTTTGACGGCTGACATGACGGCAAATAAATTGATCTTAGCTTCTGTTGGCAGGCAGGTTCATAAATATGTATCATGGTGTGCCTAAGGCAGGAAGACGCTGGGTAAAATATAGCCGTTGGTTTAATCCTGAATCAGCCGTCGCTAAGTGTGAAGCTACCCCGTCATCATTTAAATCCCATGTGAACTTGTGGGGACTTCGCCGCCCTGGGAATCCCATCACAGACATGAGCTAACAGGCGAATCCTTACAGGAACAATGTCTTTTGTAGACGTCCTTTTAGTTGTGTGAGGAGCTGTCGGAAAGGGGATTAGGAGTAATTTGTGCAACAGTTCTCAGATGAAGAAAGGCAAGGAGCACTGGGAAAGAGGGGAGATCTTTATCGACTACATATCCTACAAGTTGTACTAATGAGGAAGTGGAAGGGGTAGTCTGACTCGGTGTGAGTCTGTAACTCTGCGTGTGCACGTGTTTTATTCATTTCTCCCATGTCGCTGGCTGATGTGAGGAAAGATCTTTTGATCCACTGAGTCACAGTTGTGGGTGTGTCTGAGTGGGAGGTGGGCGGTGGGTGGGTGTGTGTGTGGGGGGGGAGTGGGGGAGGGAAGGAGGGGTCAGGCATGAAAGGTTGATCTGAAGGTTGATCTGTGGTGGCTTAATGCCTCTGTATTCAACCAGATGGCACTTCATGAAATCTCTCTCTCTCTCTCTCTCTCTCTCTCTCTCTCTCTCTCTCTCTCTCTCTCTCTCTCTCTCTCTCTCTCTCTCTCTCTCTCTCTCTCTCTCTCAAACAACGACGACGACTATTTAATGGTGCCTGCGATCTATACAAAAAAATCACTAACGTTCTCGGTGGGCCCCCTCTGGCAACCGCACACTCTTTTCTTTGCTTGTTTTTTTTTTATATCTATATTTTTATATATGGGTCTCCATTCCATGTTTGGCCTCCACTGAGCCATTGTTTGACTGGCAGGCCTTTTGACGAAGAGCTCCACGCATTGTTAAACGCCCACTCAACTGATTGACACACACATCTGAGCGAGGGCCAGCTCATTTGGCACAGCTGGGGAACAGATAAATAAATAATATCCACCGTAAAGATATCCTGTCATCTCAATCGGTAATATACTCTGTATGAGTGTGTGCACGCTCAATCTGGCATTTGCTTTAACAGTAACTCTGTAACTCAACATGTTTTTTTCAGAAGAAAGTCGGTCTCTATATTTTCTGAAATGACTTTACCATTCACTCCCCTGGACGAAATGGAAGGCCCCTTTTTGATCTCCTCCAGGGAGGTCTTGAGTAGCCTATTTTCCCCATTTGAGTGAGTCATCACGGAGGAGACAGGTTCGTTTTAGCCCCAGACAGCTCCCCTCCATTCCCGCTATTTGATAAGGCATCATCGGGATATTAACACACCTTAGGTAAGCCGTGATTAAGGTGTCATCAGCTATATCATACGGATACAACTCCTGCCCAGACACGCCTAAATCCCGATCGCTTTGGGCTAATTACCGATCACAGAAAAGGTAGCGGTCTTGTGTGAAGCTGTGTCTGGCGGGCTGGGCGTGGCTCTCTTTGTTCCGAGTACCAGGGCTTTAGGTGCCCTTTAACTCCAAATGAACGGTAAACAAATCTGGAGGATACTGCACGCCTTCGTTGATACCAATGCCTGCAGTAATTCTGGTAATTTTCTTTTTTGTTAAGGCCCTCTGGAATTTTCCAGTTCACACTGGTGTTTATTTTCCACAGGTCTCTTCTCTTTTCCTTACATCGGCTGGTGTATGTATTTGTGTGAATTATAGGGGGGGATTAGTTTGTTCCTAGCGTGGCTCTTTAGAGTTTCCCCTTTAGCTACTTTCAGAACAGGGAGGCGGAAAGTGTTATTCCATCCAAGTAGCGGTTTGTTTACTGAATTTGACGTATTTTTCTTGACTGTGTAAGGCTTCAGCAAAAAAAACTTTAATTGTGTTTACAGTCGTGTTATTCTTGCAGCTGTGCTCTTGGCCATGTCACGCTGAACATGGAAAACGACGGGGAGCTTTGTGTGTGTGTGTGTGTGTGTGTGTGTTTTTTTTTTGTGTGTGCTTGTGTGTGTGTGTGTGTGTGTGTGTGTTTGTTTGCGCGTGTGGGGGCGTGCATGCGTGCGTTCACATAGACACACCGAGGATGTAAGCAAACACAGTTAAAAAGTCTGGTGGCTAATAGACGACGTTATTAAGCTGCTAAAAGGCCTCCATTAAAGCCCTAACAGCCCTCCCGGGTACGGTCACAGCCCGCCGTCGCCTTGTTTCAGCGGGGCAGGCGGTTACTCCCTCCCTCCTATATGAGTTTAATAATTCACCTCCTTTCACCCGCCCCCCGCTGCTCGGGCTGTCTGAAGCGGGCCTGAAACACGCTGCCATTTTAGCACTTATGAAAAGTGCTTGACACGTGCCCTCCGCCCAACCTACGTCCGTCCCCGGGCGCGGCGGAGAGAGGTGCAGATGTGGAGCACAACGGTCATCTGACGCTGATGGCTCCTGACAAGGTCGCTTGCGTCGGTGCGTGCGTGTCTGTTGGTTTGTGTGTCTGGATGTGTGTGTGTGTGTGTGTGTGTGTTGGTCTGTGTGTGTGTGTGTGTGTGTGGTTGTGTGTGTGGATGTGTGTGTGTGTGTGTGTGTGTGTGTGTGTTGGTCTGTGTGTGTGTGTGTGTGTGTGGTTGTGTGTGTGGATGTGTGTGTGTGTGTGTGTGTGTGTGTGGTTGGAGGAGGGGGATTGATATGTGTCTCTCTGTGTGTAATTGAGAGCACATGCATGAATGTTTATGGATACAAGAAACCTCAGCTTGCTTGGAAAAAGGCTTTCAGACACCTGTCAATGATTGGCTGAAAGAGGATACCGCCGCCGCCCCCGCCCCCCCCGCCCCCCCCCCTCCGCTCCTCTGCTCGTATTGACAGCTCAAAGTGTTGAGGGTGACTTGCGTTTCTGCACATGTTCTCAATCAATTGAGGCTCACAGGTAATGCTTTGAAAATGTGCTTCCTTTGATAAGCATCTCACGGCCGCCTCGGCTCGGCTGGTAGGAAATCATGATGGATGGTCACACTGCTTCAAAAGACGAAGACGACGATGAAGGAAAGGACAAGAAGTAAACAAGGAGCAGCTCTCTTTCGGTCTTGCTCTCCCCCTCTGTCTCCCACTCTTTCTCTCTGTCTCTCGGTCTCTGTCCCTCTCTCTCTAACTGTCTCTATCATTCTCTCTCTCTCTCTCTCTCTCTCTCTCTCTCTCTCTCTCTCTCTCTCTCTCTCTCTCTCTCTCTCTCTCTCTCTCTCTCCCCCACTCTGTCTACCACTCTTTCTCTCTGTCTCTCTCTCTTTCTAACTGTCTCTATCATTCTCTCTCTCCCAATCTCTCTCTCTCTCTGTCTCTTTCTCCCACTCTTTCTTTCTCTCTCTCTCTCTCCCAATCGCTCTCCAATCTCTCTCTCTCTCTCTCTCTCTCTCTCTCTCTCTCTCTCTCTCTCTCTCTCTCTCCCTCTCTCCCTCTCTCCCCCTCTCTACCTCTATCTCTGTCTTCCCTCAGCTGTAAAGATTGATTGTTAGGCAGTCAGGACATATGAGTGCTGTGATCATATCATGGATCACGGCGAAGAGTGGATGGAAGGGGGGCTGCGGCGCTGGAGTGGGCGACAGATGTCGCAGGCCCCTGTTCATTTGCGAGGAAAGTGTGAGTGTGATGGATTAGGTGAGGTGCGGTGGATAATATGACGATTTGTCATGTTTTAATGTATCTGTTCAAAAGTTTTCCTGAGTGTCTAACAGGGCGAAGGGGCCCGCATGCCTGAATTAGTTTGTGAAACAGAAGATTGTAAACATGGCATAGATTGATGTACTCTGGAAACTAACCATAACCAATCAGTCCCAAAGTTCAGTTATTTTCTGTGTTTTGCATTTTTCCCCTCACTTTATTTGCATGTTAGTATTGATCGGTGACTCACATTTCATCAATTCATCAATCATCAATAAGTCGTCATATAAAAAAAATATGACAATCTTGACTTGAGCAGTAGGCTGAAGAATTTGTTTTGGATGTTTGTTGTTTCAATAAGCACAAGGCCATCAATGATTTGTTTGGGGATTTTTGTGGAAACGTACCCGCAAGCAGTTATATTGTAATGATTTCAACCTAAGACTTTAAACACCAGTGTTGTCGTGGTTGTACATATATATAATTAAATGCATTTGTGCTAAAAATCATTACATGACAAACACAAACTGACATGCCGGATGTCAGTTTGCCGGAACAAAAACACTTTTTAAGCTCCAGTGGCGCTGAATCTTCCGGTGTCCTGGAAGGCTTTGAAGTCCCTTAATCTGCATTGGATATGCTGATGGAACTTTCAGATATCGCTAGCGAGACGAGAATTGATGTTGAGTCTCATCCTCAGAATTCAAAAACAATTTGATTTCCCTCTGCATGGGTTGTTTGCTTTCTTCCCTTTTTTCTTACTTGGCGTGCACAATTCTATCAAAAGAAAGGCTGCAAGTCTAAATCTATCTAAATCACTGACCACATATTGAACTGATGGACTTACAGACCGTCTCGTCAGGCACCAATGCAATCCTGAGATTGGTTTTGATTAAATAATACCATGTTTGCAGATGTGTTGATGTATACAAATCAAAACTAGGAATGCGACCAAATACCACGATGTGTCTCAGCCCATCCGATCTCCACTGTGTGCTTACATTATGGGATGTATAGTTCTATAGATTTTAGAGGTCAATAGCTAAGGGATAATGCCAAACAAAGTGTCCATTATCAGGAATTAATGGACGACGCGGAGGCTTTAGAACCGTCTGACGTGCAGCGGAGGAAGATTGCCTCCGCGAAGTTCATTAATTCCTGATAATGGACACCTCGAAGGGCATTATCCTGCTTATACCATGGTCACTTGCCAAAGAAAATAAATTAGGACCATTCATTATATATTTTCATGCGTTTTACAATCCAAATGTAAAGTTTTTCACAAGCCATAACTTTGTTTCCCTGGTAACGCCTGAGGGTTTGACTAATACCTGGAACAATCATTACCCTCCCGTAAGGTTCTAAAGCAACGGAAACGTTGTTCACTCCTCCAGTAAATAGAACGGACCTTAGCTACGACTTGGCAACGCAAGGTATTCTAGTCCGCTCAGCTATGAGCCAGAGAGCTAACACAATGCATTGTACATATTTATAATTTGAAATTCGTCCCAGCCTTTATACCACAGATACTATAGGGTCTATAGCATATAACCGCATTTTCTGATTACAGTTTAATGCATTTTTCACAATTTACCAGCTCTCGTTTTGAAGGCTGAACAGACAATTTGACTGGAACTACTTAGCAGGTGTCTGTATATCAAGGGTTAATGCACACCCTTCTGCCAATGAGAATCGAGTATTCCCCCAGACCATGGTATAATACTTGATATTCCATGGCTATCAATACTTGATTCGGTGTGTACTGGGTTTAAGAATCATATATTTTTAAACCTGGCCGTGCATACAGAACTTACTGACTAGAGACTACTTCTCTGTATTCAACATATTCTTGTATTCTTGGTAAATAGGACACCTTGCTGGTGTGGGGAGTAGCTAAAGAGGTCAAGTGTTCAAGGTCGTCCCCGAAGCTGTGGCAGTACTACAATAGAGTGAGAAGGTACCCAAAGGAACTACTGAGTGCTGTAGACATGGAGCAATGTTGACAGGTCTGTTCCTCTGAAAGCTGTACAGTATACCCGCCGGAGATCGGTTACTGGTCCCACACACACACACACACACACACACACACACACACACACACACACACACACACACACACACACACACACACACACACACACACACACACACACACACACACACCACAACAAAGTCCTCTCAGGGGCCTGTGGTCTGCAGTGATTTGGACGGACGATGAGGTCATTAGGAAGGGCTCGCTTTTCCGGACCAACGGCCACTGATTGCTTTGACTCTTTACATCCCGGTGACATCAGCACATTGCTAATTGACACATAATTGCCAATAATCACAGTATGGGTCAGTCAGCGTCCAATTTAAGAAGCCCGCTGCCTGCCTGCCAATTCCCCAGGAAAAATCACTGCTCCTGTTCTCCCTCGGCAGTCATCTGACAGTTCTGTTAGAGGTGGCCATTTCACAGCAATCACGAGGTACAAAAAAAGGCTGCATATTCCCTGACCCCCCCCCTTATTATTTTTTTGTGTCCGTATTGGAAGAGACTTTTGGTTTTATTTCTGTAATTTCCTTTGGAGCATGTATTAATATGTTGGCGGCTGCCTCTCGGTGAGATAAGAGCCAGGCGCTTGTAATGGGATCCTGTCTGTGGGGAGGGAGATGGAGGAAATTGCTGGGAGCAGGAATGCGCTTGACTCTTACCTAGTTTGGGTCATTGAAGGAAGTGCTTTGTATGTGTGCGCATGTGTGTGTGTGTCTGCGTGTGTGTGCGTGTGCATGTGTGTGCGTGTGTGTGTGTGGGTGCATTTGTGTCTGCATACCTCTGTGTGTCGTTCTATGCACCATTTATCTGTATACAGATGTGTGTGTTCAGGCTCCCATATACCACTGTATGTGTGTTTGTGTGTGTTTGTGCATTTCTGGGCGCATTCCTTTGTGTGTGCGGTTCTGTCCCTCATACCTCGGTGTGCAGATGTGTATGCGTTCATATACCACTGTGTATGTGTGTGCTTGTGTGTGTGTGTGTGTGTGTGTGTGTGTGTGTGTGTGTGTGTGTGTATGTGTGTGTGTGTGTGTGTGTGTGTGTGTGCCCCAACACGCCTGTGTGTGCATTCAGGGTGAGATAGGGATGGGTATTCAGACTTGTGTTTGCTCAGCGGTAGAAAACTGAAATGTGATATGAATTTCTAATCCATTCTGCCACCAAGGCACCAGAAAATACCCCCGAAAAGACCCCACTCAGACCCGCTCTCTCTGACAATGCAATGCTCATGATGACAGCCTAACATGAGAACGAAATAGCCTGGTGGGGCCGGGGTATAATGGGGGAGAATATTCTAGAAGTCACCTCAGATTTATCGAATGGTTCATTTATTTTTTCCGGATTCCGGAGTGTGTTGGCGGATGTGTTTTAGGTGTGTGTGTGTGTGTGTGTGTGTGTGTGCGTGTGTATGTGTGTGCGTCTGTGTGTGATTTTGTATGTGTGAATTGGAGCCCTGCCTGGCCTGTCACTCAAACGGCGAGGTCATGAGCTGACACTAAAATCTGTGCCCATCCCCCGATCGGCTGCGACAGAACGCCGCCTCCTGTGCCTTTCTGGGCGCCATCATGCCAATCGCCACAATTGACATTGATTATTAATTATACTTTTTCTCTCCTTCCCGCAGTTTGGTCATTTGTTCATTTATTACCTTCCCTAGAATGCTCAGAGAATGCATGGACCCCTTTCTAAAGAGCGGGCCCCTGATGGTGATGACTGTATCTCCCCGCCCCATATGGACTTCCTTCTGCTCTGTAGCAGTAGGGTGGGGCAATTAGTGCTACATTTGCTGAAGATGGCGTGGAACCAGGCTGTCACCTCTGCTTTACCATTCTGTCGTTGGAACAAACTGGGTGTGTGTTTGTGTGCGCGTGGGAGTGCATTTCTGTCGCTTTGAGTCTGAGCAGGGTTGTGTATTAACATGCATCGGGGGGAGGGGAATCACATGTGACACCTGCTACCCAGCAGGGGGCTGAGGCTGTGCTTCAGCAGGACAAGGTGTGTGTGTGTGTGTGTGTGTGTGTGTGTGTGTGTGTGTGTGTGTGTGTGTGTGTGTGTGTGTGTGTTTTTGTGTTTGTGTTTGCTAGTGTGGGTCTGTGACGTGTGTGTGTGGGTATGTGTCTTGCATAGATGTGCATGCATGTATTTGTGTACTGCACATTAATCTAGGTGTGTGTTTGTTTGTGTGTGTGTAAGAATTGTGTTGGGCATATTGAAGAGATGGTGATGCTGTGTAGGTGTTTGTGTGCGTGTTTTTTGTGTGTGTGTTTGCTAGTGTGTATGTGTGTGTGTGTGTGTGTGTGTGTGTGTGTGTGTGTGTGTGTGTGTGTGTGTGTGAGTGGGAATGTGTCTGAGTACTTGCATACATGTGCATGCATGTATTTGTGTACTGCACATAAGTCTAGGTGTGTGTTTGTTTGTGTGTGTGTAAGAATTGTGTTGGGCATATTGAAGAGATGGTGATGCTGTGTAGGTGTTTGTGTGCGTGTGCGTGTTTTTGTGTGTGTGTGTATCAGTCAGTCCAATATTGAAATGCATGCGGTTGCTTGTAATCAATGTTACCACTGGTCCCCCAGGCGACTCTAATGTATTCTAAAATGCTAATACTTTCCAACGCTAAAGCCCTAAGTTGTATCATAACAGCCAACGGGGGATCGTGGGTACACGCTGAAGATGAGATGTAAATGTGTAGCATGCTTAAGGAATTTCCCCATCGCTGAAAAGAGACAGCATCAACGCTACATTATAAGGACCAGCACGACGGCAATGATGGTGAAGACAGAAGTATTTGAACGATCAGCCAGCGTGATTAAGAAACAGGCACGATCCCGTTAAGCAGTTTTGAATGGCGCATCCCTTTCATCCGCCGCACGGAGCGAGGTGACACGAAATTGCCGCCGGCCCCCGTGAGGCAGATGTGGGAGTTGCGTGTGCAGGAGGACGGGGCCACAGTGGCCCCCAGAGGCAGTCATTAGCATTTCTCTGCTTCCACGGGCCCCATTTCATCTCTGAGCACCTGGATCCGATCATCTTAGAACACCAAAGGAAAACTAAGTGCCTGCTTGTCTGGCGCTTTCAACGTCATGTATGTGGTTTAGAGAGAGGACCTGAGACGCAGGCGGTGGACGTGGAGGGAAACCAGACGCAGATAGGAGTCTGTGTGTGTCTGAGTGTGTAGTGCACTTCCATCCTTTCTGGCTCACTCAGAGGCAACATGAAAAGGCTTCCAGGGCTTATCTTACTTCCGTAATATGATGTTTTCTGTATTTCCAAGTAAAACAGGATATTAGGCTGGAATGAAATGCAGGAGAGATGCGATTGGTTCTTTTGGGGTTTGGTCAGATTGTGCCGACAGCGGTAGCCTGCCAATGTGGTCCTATCACACCCTCTGTGGTCCAACTAGAGAGGAAGTTATAATGATTTGATGTGGAACAGATTCTTTCTTTATTTTACAGATCGTTTGGCCCTAATCCTACGATTATAAAACTTAATGATACGAGTTTGCAAAGAGCTAGAGCTAAAAAGGCAACGCGTGTGTTTGTGTGTGTGTGTGTTTGTGTGAGTGTTTGTGTGTCTGTGGATCCCCCGCTTGAGCTGAGTTTTGTTGGCAGAAATATAAGTTATCAAGTTAAAATCAATAGCCAAACATCATTTTTACAAATTCATATAAATATATTCCTATCATGACAATCGTATGTTCTTTCAGCAGTTCTTTTTTTGTCCTTTGCCTGTCTGCCTCCAACGAGCGGATTGACAGGCTGTGTAACATGTTGGATGTGTGTGTACTCATGGATGGTAACTGCAGACAGTTGCCCACGTTTCCGGAATTAGCTATGTGTAGCGAGTCTGCTCGCTGATATCGTTGTGCTATTTGTCTTTGAGGATGAATGCACAAGTGTGAATGTTTTTGGTATGTGTGTGTGTGTGTGTGTGTGTGTGTGTGTGTGTGTGTGTGTGTGTGTGTGTGTGTGTGTGTGTGTGTGTGTGTGTGTGTGTGTGTGGTCCCCTCGATGTATGTGTTTACATATGCATTTTTGTGTGTCTGTGTGAATATGTGTGCATGCACACACATGTGTGTGTGTTTGATGACAGCTGACAGGGGCCCACGCCTCCTAAATTAGCCTAGCCCGCGGGCCTTGGGGAAGGCATGGATGTCTGGATGCAGAAGAGTCTTAATGCTATGGTACACAGGTTCCTTCCCCATAGGGTTCAACCATGGCAGTCCCTGTGTCTCTATGCTTCACAGCCATCCGGAGCGATTCCCCCTAAACAGTTGCAACATGCCAAACATGGACCCAGGAGCCGGCACGACTGTAATATTAATGCCTAACATTTCTTTCTATTTCAGTCTTTTCAAAATGGCTCTCAAAGAGTGACGGGATGTTTTGCTTCATCTTACTGGCTGTAATGTGTTTTGCTAAACATTTTTAAGGGGAAAACAATATGTTAACCTTGGCAGGTCGACTTTCGCTGAGGACTTTTTTGTTTGATTTTGCTTAGTTTTAAGTTTATCCGGAGTTGAACACTCATTGAAGAGATAGGGTGGGCAGCTCTATCTGGATGGTGTCGGGGGTGCTTTGTGTGAGTGATCTGGTTGGCTCTGCTTGTGAACTCTCTGGTCACATCATACAGACAGATAAATAAATAGGCGTTATATGGGATGAGAGAAGCCGACGTGCTATTCATATTCCCTTCTGACGAGCCCAGTTTATTATTAAGCATAGCACTGTGCTATCCTTGTGTGGCATATGATATAGAGAGAAACAAAAAGGGTGGGAATGGAACCAAACCAAAAATACAATATAATAAAACCCCAGCATATTTGAAGTCTGGGCAGAAAAACACGTAGGAGAGTGTACATCACAGGTATTGAAATGTTCCCACGCCAATAGACATCCTCAGATTGATATTATGTGTTGACTGATAGACAGTAAGTCCTCAGTGTGTGTTTGTGTGTGTGTGCGTGTGTGTGTGTGTGTGTGTGTGTGTGTGTGTGTGTGTGTGTGTGTGTGTGTGTGTGTGTGTGTGTGTGTGTGTGTGTGTGTGTGTGTGTGTATCCCCGCGTGAGCTGGGCTTTGTTGGCACAAACAGCAGTTATTAAGTTCCCTGTGTCTCTCCTTCATATCTCAACTGCGCTCTCTCTCCTTTATTCTCAGCTTCTCCTCTTTCTTCCACCTCCCTTCCTTCCTGCCTTTGTTGCATTGTCTTCAGCTCCACGCTCCTACTGCTTTCAAGAAGGTTAGAAGGCTTCCTGACGTGTTTTTGGCCTTCTCTCGCTCCCTCGTGCCTCCGTTGCTCTATCTCTTGTTCTTGTCTTCCTTTTGTTCTTCTGTTGTTGAGTCTTTTTCTGTCAAACAAAGGGAAAATAACAGAGACAGGCGTGTGTTCGGCTGGTGAGGTATACGTGCTGACTCAAGCCGTTCCAGATGTTCTGCTCTTGTGATTGTGTTTTCTTTTTTTGCCACTCTTTGATTTGGAAGGAAAGACCTGGGGTCCATCTCTTGTTTTATCACTCTCATGAAATAGAGTGCTCTCCAAGTCCCGCTTTTACAGTAGTAACTTACAACCTAATATCAGGCCTGGGATGGGGTATCATGTGACCCGGTTTTGGTCTGTCTCTACCTGCAGTTGCACAGGACAACCCTCCCAGACACAGGGTCTCTCTGTGTATCTGCAGAGCTTCCCCTCAGCTTGAGCTCATGCTCCTGCCCTTCCTGTTATATCTTAGCATATCTGCAAAGGACAAGAGGGGAGACACTGCTGTAGGAGTCCTCCTTGTCTGTAGCGGTAGGAGAATAGGAAGCTGCTCTGTGGTGAGGCGACACCTTGGAGACCCTTCTTCTTTTCTATCTCTCTTTCTCTCTCACTTGTTGTTATACTCGCTTGCTCTCTCATGTTCTCTCTCTCTCTCACGTTCTCTCTCTCTCTCTCTCTCTCTCTCTCTCTCTCTCTCTCTCTCTCTCTCTCTCTCTCTCTCTCTCTCTCTCTCTCTCTCTCTCTCTCTCTCTCTCTCTCTCTCTCTCTCTCTCTCTCTCTCTCTCTCTCTATTTTTGCACGTAGCCAGCCTCTATATTGTTCGTCCTATACTGCTGAGGGAACACAGAATTGGGAGACATGGAGACATTTTTCTTGTCATACTTACTGGCAACACACACACGCAAGCACACACACACACACAAACACACACACACACCAACAGAAACGGATTGGTGCCTTTCCGAGGTCAACTTAAACAGCAGATACGGGGACGGAAACATGCTGCTTTCCCATACACATGTGATGTTCTCGTTCTGTCTGGCCTTTCTTCTCCCCCCCTCTTCCACCGCAAGATTTATCCGAGCCGTGCGTGAGCGCAGCTCTTGGATGTTCTCATAACACCATGTGAGTCCTAACCCCGCTATGTTTTATGTCATCTGGCCCAGTTCCAGTCTTTGTACACAGAGCTCTCCCTGTCACTCCCCCACTGACTGTTGCCATCTGGGCTCTTCAGACGCGAGGAAACCCTCCTGACGGGTCAATCCCCGGGGCAGAGGAAAGGGAATACATGAAATATGTGGAAAGAAAGAACAAAAATAACGGTATGCATGTCAATTGAGAAGAGGGGGGGCCCGCGATCGGTTGCTCACCGCATGGGGGCCCGGTCGGTTGTTAACACAGAGGCATGCTGTGGCCCCTGGACCCCGGGAGGAAGGGGGAGGGGGGCTGAGGGGGTGGTGGAGGCAATGTGGGATTTGAGTGACAAGCATTACTATTGGGTGGATCCTAGGGGGTGAGCTGACACATGGATGACAGGAGGCCAAGTGTACTCACCCCCGCCACCAAACCACCTCCGCCCCATCCTCTGAACAAGAGTAACTGTCCAGTCGCCCAGGCATCACGGGAGATATACGGTGAGCGTGTGAAATAGGCACACACACGCCTACACTTACTCATAATTTAGAATCTATGAAGTGTCACTAGTCACAAATTACAACCGCTCGTCTTTGATATATATAACTTTCTTTCAATCACACACACACACACACACACACACACACACACACACACACACACACACACACACACACACACACACACACACACACACACACACACACACACACACACACACACACACACAGACACATCCTCCCCCCAGCAGAGGAAGCCATCATGAGCAATATAGCAAGGCGGTTGGCTGGGCGCCCATCTGGGCCCGGTTCTGACTGTTAGGTGAGGAGATTTATGGAGCCTTCCGTGTGGTTCTTTGTGGTTAGCCATGGCACTGGCCTGTTAGCGGACCCACAACTCAACTGCAACACCGCCGAAGAGTACAGAGACAGCAAGGGAGTGGGAGGGAGACGGAGAGAGAGAGGGAGACAGAGAGAGAGAGAGGGAGAGAGGGAGAGGCAGGAGAATAGTTTGGAGCGAAGGCGAAGAGGCAGAGAGGATGCAGGCAAGCAGAGAGAGATGTGAAGGTGGATTCAAAAAGGGGGAGAGCCAAAAAGGGCATACAGAAGCGTGATTGATTGAGGAGGGCAAAAGAGAGAGGGAGAAGTGAAAAGAGGAGAAACGTTGCTGGATAAAATGAAATACAAGGTGGTGAAAAAGACAGCGGTGACAGGAGGGGGAATTGACGAGACAAAGGGAACGGTCAAGCGTGGTGAAATTGAGGGCAGCATCTTAGCAGGAAGGGAAAATGAAGGGATGTCATTTCCTTTGAAATGCTATTACAAACGGTGCGTATGGAGTTACGGGACTGGAGTGTCAAAAAAGAGATTTCTGACACACACGTTATATGACGCTTTCAGCCAAGTTTGAAAATATTGCGTTATGTTTGGCTCAGGCGTCGCACACAGCAGAGCTGGGTTACTTCACGACCACACCGTCAACTTGATTTGCAGACGGCAAAATCGTATAGAGCTTAAACCAAGTCAATTTAATTCTTTGCAACAATTATCGCAAATCATATCGCCAATGCGGTACTTATCCATCGGCGTCACCTCTAAAAAATAAACTATGTTTATTTCCCTGGCGCTGAACCGCCTGAACCTGGTACTTTTATCGAGCGGAGCTCTGCAGTACAGAAACCCCTGAAAACACCTCCCCGATACTCTGCAGCTCTGCGATCGCTGCACTATTGCCTCACCCATCTCTCTCCTCAATTAGGAAGGCCTAACGCTCCCACACAGACACGCTCATCCCCCCGCCCAACCCCCAATGTAAACACCCTAATTAGTGCTCAGGGGTTGACAGAGAGAGAGAGAGGAGGGCTGCCGTGGCCGGGGCCATCTGGCGAGGCCCCGGCTGGCTGATCCATAGGTCGCGGCTCTGCCAAGCCTTAGCTCTAGCATGTGTTTCACCGCCGCTTTACAATAACAGGAGGGAGGACGGGCCTGGCTGCAGCACCTCTCACAGCCAGATCTAGGAGAGGGCCTTTCGCTCACATTCACGGGGGGGGGGGGGGGGACCACGACGACACACACACGCACACACACGTGCAATGCATACAAGCATGAACCCACACGGACACATGCATTCAAGCACACACGTGCATAAACACACACTCGCACACAGACAGCGTGTAACTAATTGGAGAAGGCAGAGCAGCAGAGGCCTCGTTCTCATAACTCTGGCCCTTATCTAAAGTGATTGGTAGACACAGCAGCTCATTTCCTGTTCTGGACACACAAGACCGGAGGACAGGCGGGTATTAACCCCTCTCATCCTGTTCTGTCAATTGTGTGTATGTGTGTGCGTTGGGAGGTGGGAGGGGGGAGAGAGAGTGTAAAGTTATATAAGTCTCTTACACCTTCTTAAGATGAATCACAAGTAGCATTTTAAAGCAGCATGTCATGTTAGCCCACATATCCCTGCCTCGCTTCCCATTCATCTGTATAAATAATGTCCCGGCTACATTATTTCACATGTAAAACGCCACAAAACTCATTTCAGTTGAAGGAGCTACGGGCAGAAGAGCCTCATTTCTTTTGCGACTGAATCATTTAACAGCCATCTTGATCCAGGCCTTCCAAGCCTTTTTCTCCTTTGACGTTTAGCACAAACTTGAGTAGTCCGCAGTGGCCGCTTTATGCCAAGAAGCAGTCGGGATGAATAAGACAGGCTTGTGGGAATTACGTTTTCACCTGCCAGCAAAAGTTACCTCTCTATGACCTATGTGAGCATTTGCTGTCAAGAGCGAGGCCGTAAGACTTGAATAACTTCCTAAATCAATAGATTTTATACAGGGAGATAAGTGTGAAGCATGACATGATCCACAAAACCCCAAACAACCATCATGAAGATGTTCTGGCCAAGAGGAGACGTGCAAATTAGAAGAATATCTTATTGCCTCTTCCTGTTTCACCGTGACATCACCAGGACCCCAGGAGCCGCTTGGAGTACCGGTGTCCCGGTGTCCCGGTTTCCCTGAACACTGAGCTCAAGGCCTCGGGGTGATGGAGTACACAAATCTGCTCCTGCCAAAGCTTGCACTAGTGAACACTAGGGGCTGTAGTCAACCAAATGATGTCTTGGTCGACTGAAATGCGACCAAGTTTTGGTCTCTTGGGCCGATTCCGAATCGGTTACGGCAGAGTCTTAATAAACAGCGCGTCACACACCGGTGAGCCAAGGAGTGCTGTGTCGGGCAGCGTTGTCCCGCAGTATATAGACAACACACGACGGGAGGTTTGATTTTAGGTTTTGTTCTGTGTTTGCTTAAATCGGTCCCAATGGATGGCACTGTGATTTGTGCTAAAGTGCCAATTTTGGTGTGTTCACACTCAAAGCCTGTCAAGAATTAAACACAAAAGTTGACGGAGAATCGTGAAAACATACAATGAAACATAAAATGACTTATGCCGTACGTTTTTAGCATCTTTAATCTACGCTTTGGCTTTAATTAGTTTGGAGCTGAGTAAGTTATGACTGGCAGTCTTCCGTAAATTGGGCGAGTTCAAAGCTGTGAAAACCAGGGTGTTTTGACCGCCTGATTTATGAGTCTTATCAATCAGTCTATCAAACCATGTGATGATTTACCAGAACAGAATCTATGAGGCCTTCAATATTATTCTTTATCCATAATTAATGCTATTTCTAACACAATATAGCCTACTACTGAAATATAAGACACGTCGGTCTGCATGTCTCCTCGCCCCCAGAAAATTATGTATTCAGAAGTGATTTTTTTTCCTCATAAAAGTAACACCAGGAATTTTCCGACCAATGACAATTGGCCGAACAAGTGCAAATCGATCAACCAATCCAACAACCGGCAAGAACTTGACAGCCTTAGCAAACGCGGACATTCTCATCCATACATATGAGAACACACCTACACATTCACACGCACACACATGCGACCGCGCAAACTCCCGCACACATTCCTTTTAGAGGCCAAATAAATCACACATCACGGAGTCTAGGGTGAGAGCTGCTGATGAGATATGGAGCCTACAGAAATAGGCCATCACAGAGTCCATTCCCCCTGGCCCCAACAGGAGTTAATGGCTTTTAGATCACTCGCAGCCACTCTGACTCTTTCGGTGTTAGCAGGTTCGGCTTCGCTATCGCTAACAACTGTTATCTCTACTCAAACCAATTCCGACTCAAAGTGTCGGACTGCACACCTTAAAACCCCCCTCAACCGCTGCCAGGGTGCGCACCGAGACAATGTGTTAATAAATTTGTTGGAGTGTGTTAAACTATTTAACAACCATGAGATAGGCGCGCCTCAGTTCCTTTTTTGTGTCGCTGTTTCAAGGACTTTATCGCAGACATATAACAAGATGTAGGGAAAGGAGAGGTCAAACACAACAGAAAGGAAATTACGTTTTCATCTTGGGGAGAGGGTCTCGCAGGGTTTTGCGGCCAGCACTCGAGCATCCTGTGCCTGGGTGGATGTCGCGGACCTCCCCGGCATCAGCCTCCGCCAAGTGGCTTCTATCCACACCTTTCACATCGCATTCATCGGCGTGTCGCGGCTGACACACATAGAGTCCCTTCTCAGAGTGCTGTCGGCAGGCTGACGCGGCGGCCTCCTAGTCGACCTGGCCAGCCACAGGGTTGCATGCTAGTGTGTGTGTGTGTGTGTGTGTGTGTGTGTGTGTGTGTGTGTGTGTGTGTGTGTGTGTGTGTGTGTGTGTGTGTGTGTGTGTGTGTGTGTGTGCGCGTGTGTCTGTGTGTCTGCGTGTGTGTGTGTGTGTGTGTGTGTGTGTGTGTGTGCATCTGTGCACACACACACAAGACACACACGCACAAAGGTGTATCCATCCAACGGTGCCGATGAGATCACTGAGGGGAAAAATGCAATGAATCTCACAATGAGGCCTTTTTAAATAAACAGAGAAAACCTATTTTGGCAAAGACGATGGCGTTCCGATGTTCTTTGCGTGTTTACATTGACGGTAATTGTAAACGCTTTTCCAAGATGTTTCTTACACACGTTGCTTTACATTTATCATACTTGTTCTTGCAATTCACGAAGAGTTTGCCAACGTCGGACAAAATCCATGAGGTCAAGGTGTGCCTGTGGAATCCGGTTCTACGTTGTAGCGGAGTGTCATCCCATTAATACAGCTTTTCATCACATTATGCATAACAACCGCATGCCCTTTCCAACCAATTTAAGATATGGAGTTGCTAGGGGCAACGCCATCCCTACAACATCCATACCTTCCCCTCCCCCCCGACCTATTTCTCAAGAGGAGGGACTATTCCAGCGCCATTACCTTTAATCAGCGGAACACAATCAACGGCAGCTGAATCCATATCCAGGCACCCTTCCAGATGCGATTGGGAATGTTAATGAATCCTTGCTTCTGTTCCCACCGAGGGCACGACTCACTAGGCACGCAATGCACATTTGGAGAAAGTTCAGGGCTTTGAGTTGTGTCAGTTTTTCATTCATTCATTCGTCCTTCTTTGTGAGATTTTAGGGAGAGTCGAGAGGAGTCCATTAGGGGTGTATGTGGTCGGCATGGCATTTGTTGCTCCTGTGCCTGAAACAGGCTTATACATGTCACAACAATGATGACTAGGGTGGGAAGCCGGCCCTCTGAACGCTGCAGAACTCTTTGGCATGATTCTCTGTTGGTGAGTTAGATAATACTGGAAGCACTGAACTCCTGGCCTACACAGCAACCCTTATATAACTACCCATCAAAATGCAGGTTCTGGGTATGTTGACATCGATATTGGTGTGTGTGTGTGTGTGTACAGGTGCTATTCTTGACAATATCTAAAGTTAGAGCCCTGCACTGTTCAGGTTTGTAGAATCATTGGTTGAATCATCAGAACGATTGGTTTTAAAATGAGGATTTCAAAATAAGCACTTTATCACACTTAGCAGATCGCCAGGCTTCACATGGACATTGATAAACATGCTCACAACAGTCCCAAACACCAGGGATTGGCCACCATATGCCAATGATATAATCACATCTACAACTTTTAATTTTCAGTCTTACGTTCCCTATTGTCGCACACTTAAGCTCTGCTGTCATTCTTGTTTTCATTACCGTAGTGTTTGGACGATAGTAACAGCCTTTCAAACTCAAACTACTGCTTCAATAAAGAAATTATCTTTAGCATCCCCAACCCTTAATGAACTCAGCACGGTGGACCATCTAATCGGCTATCATCTGCTAAAGAGCGCACTCATGGAAATGACACCTTTAGCAGGGGTTCAGTAAGAATTAAAGTGTGTGTATGCGGCTCGTTAAGCTGTGTCCATTAAAAAAAAAATAAAAAAAAAATGGAAATGGACTCCATTGCTATGATGACTCCCCCGGGACAGTTTTACATCCGCCAAAAATTAAATAAAGTAATTAGTGTACCAGAGTGTGTGTGTGTGTGTGTGTGTGTGTGTGTGTGTGTGTGTGTGTGTGTGTGTGTGTGTGTGTGTGTGTGTGTGTGTGTGTGTGTGTGTGTGTGGGTGTGTGTGTGTGTGTGCATAAAAGAGATGGACCGGAAGGCAGAGATAGAAGGTATGTTGTTGTATATACAGTAGTAGGTGTGTGTGTGTGTGTGTGTGTGTGTCTGTGTGTGCCCGTGTGCGTGTGTGTGTGTGTGTGTGCGTGTGTGTGTGTGTGTGTGTGTGTTTATGCAGTAGCAGGCATGTACGCATGTCAGCCTAGTGGATCTGTGCTCCGCAGAGCAGCAGATCATTTAAAAGGGATTAGAGGAAGTGATGGTGGACTGCTCACTGTACATCATGGTGAACACACTGCACTGCACCACCCGCGCCGTCACACACGCTCTACACCTGCATGGAAGTCCCTGAGAGTGAGTGTGCCAACACACACACAGGCAGACACACACACCAACACACACACTGACTTACACTGACTCACACTCACACATAATCACACTTGCACACACCAACCAACACACTCACACACCAACAGAAACACACACACACACACACTCAAACTCACAAAAACCAACACACACACACGCACTTGGAGTGAGTGCAACACACTCAAAGGCACCAACACACCACCGCACACTTTCCATGTTGGGTGAGTGTGCGTATGTGCAACACCTGACGGTTTGTGTGTAGCGTGCGAATGCCTTCCCCAGCTCTAATCCTTCCATTCCTGTTGGCATGAAAGGCGTGGATTAACAGACGAAAGGTGAACAAGGAGTAAAGCACGGCCGGTAACGAACGCAGCGATAGCGCTTTCGGAAACCCCCTTCAAGAACTCTTCCTCCGTGGGCGGAATTTTTTCGGTGGTGCTGGTGGAGGTGTTGGTGTGTTGGTGGAATGCAGATGAGCCCTTGTCTCTTTTGTATGAAGTTAAATCCCCTTTTATTGATTGGGAGATTAGCCGCGATCCGTATGCTCACTTGAACTTCCCAAAGTTTTTGATGGGAATAGGAGTCTCTGTGCGATCTGTTCAGCAGCAGAATAGCTTAGCAGGCGCCCCCGCGTACACCACGGCAGAGAGGAGCCGATAACCTCCCTGAATGGTAATTGCGCTCTAAGCTCTTAGCCAGTGAATGGCAGACAAAAATGTGACGCACAATAAGTCCTTTGTGTATTTTGAAGCCAAACTTATGGATTACTTTTCAGTGTCAGACAGGTGAGATCACTGCCATATTAGCATTTGAAGCAGCAAATGACACACACGGCGTTGTCTTTTCATCAAGATCTATTCTTTTTTCTTTACGTCTCCTCTGCCCGTCTCTCTCTCCTTCGTCGCCTCCACAAAGGAGCAATCAAACTACACAGAAAAATGTCTGCCGCCTTCGCTGACAGTCGAGGGGTCGGCTATTTTTGGAAAGCCGACTTTGAGAAACTGAGGAATAACATGGGGCAGTGCGTCTCTCCGTGTACATCCATCCTCCTCCACGTGTGCGGCGTTCCGATAGAACGTCTTGCCATCTCCCCCGTACTGAAGGATGTCTCCCGCCCCCATGAGCCCAGGATGTTCCCCCAGTGGGTTGATGGACGGCTTGGGGAAGCCGGGAGTCTGAGCAGCCAGCCACCATGGCTAATTGGGGGGGCCAATGGCTTTCATCCTACTTTGTGTTCAAGGTCTGGCCTTTCTCGCCGTCTGTTTGTCTCTCCGCAGAGATAAGGTTGTTTAGTGGACACAGCCATACAATGTCCCATAATGTGTGCGTGTGTGTTTGTGTGTGTGTGTGTGTGTGTGTGTGTGTGTGTGTTTGTGTGTGACGTAGATATATATATTTGGATTGATGGAAGGAAGTGAGAGAGAGTAAGAGATGGATCTTGAAAAGCACTCAGACATTTCCCATTGTTATTATCTATGTCTGTGCGTGTCTGTGTGTGTTGGTATTATGCAGTCATTCTCCGTGATAGCAGTGTATTGTCAGCATTGATTACAGACCTGCTGTGGGCTATATTCACGCCCCAGCCTTTCTGTCCCTGAATCAGTGTTTGTATTTATCTGTGTGAGTGTGTGTTCCAGTTTCTTACTGTGTGTGTGTGTGTTTGTGAGTGGTTTTATGTGCGATGTGAGTGCACATTTGTTGTTCTATGTGCGTGCATGCATGGCTAAATGGTTTCGCTTCCACAACAAAACAAAGTTAATTGCTTCATTTACTGATATTAATTGCACATTATCCACCATTGGCTGTCTGGTGACTCCCAATCGGAGTAGCAGGATTATATATCTCCACGCCACGCATTGTTGCTGTCAATGGGGGGCCCTATGTTTGTTTTCACTACGCTTCGTTCTTCGTCTTTATCTATTTATCTGTCCTTTAACATGTTATCTGTGTGTTTGTCTCTCTGTCTCTCTCCCCACCTGCGAGATGGACCCAGTCATGCATAAAATATCCTAAAAATGTCACCTTGAGTCAGTTGAGAGAGAGAGAGAGAGAAAGCAGTGTCTTTGTGTTTTGACCTTCCTCCTCTCGTCAACCAAACAAACATATTGTTCTTTGACATTTTTGTGTTTGTGCTTCAAACATTTCAGCCTTCTGGTTCCTTTTCTCTTCAGAACGCTGAAGCTCCGGGTTCTTCTGCAGATGGCTCTCGGTGGACGCATCAATAATCTCCACTGAATATCGAGAGATAAGACACAGTGGTTCAGGCAGCTTTACATTTCAGGGAGTCAGAATGTCACCGTCTGGAACCGAGAGACGAGCAGCATAATGCGTAAAATGAAATGAGCGGAATCTGTACACATTTATTATTACATTGTGTCTAAAGCCACGCACTGCCAGTTTTATGTTTGTGTGAGGGAGGGAGCAAGCTGTGTATGTGTCTGTGTGTCTGTGTCTGTGTGTGTGTGTGTGTGTGTGTGGGTTGGTTGTTGAGTGAGTCAGTCTTGCTTGTCTTCACCTTTTGCTCATCTTTGCTGTGACATAACTGCTGTGTCTGACACGCCGTTTCTGAAGCCCATCTGGCCGATGGCCGGACATTCAGAAACTATCACCAACATCAACAACAACAGGCTTCTACCAACCCGCTATTGTCCATTATGCAACATGCACCGTTTTCTGCATATCTATTACTTCGATATTAATAGAGACAATTATTAGAATAATTGATTACTTGATGATCGCTTTCTTTGAATTAAGGGGGACACTACAGCGTTTAACGGATAAGTAGCATTTATCCTTCTTAAAACAGCTACACAGCTCCTCACTAATTACCGGATGCAAGCAGATGCAGGACAGATGTGGATTACTGCACAGGTGCTGCATCGTAATGGCCGCCAAAGTTTTTGGAGGAAGCTTGTCTCTCCTGCTGCCCAACAATCTGTCCTTTAGACAAAGTATTGAGCGTGTATGTATGTGTGTGTGTGCACGTGCATTTATTTGTCCTTGAGCACGCTTGTGTATATAGCAGTGTGTTGTGGATGAAACCAAGTGTGTATTACTGTTACGACAATATAAGTGTGATGCCTTGTGTGTTGTACACAGAGAAAAAGGAGGGTTTCCGTGCCTCTCCCAACATTCTTAATTACCCCATCATCGGTATTCATAGCCCTCCGGTGTCTCTCCTCCACACCAGACGTGGACCGCAGTGTTCTGGTTTCAATCCAACGCGAGGGAAGCCGTTGGTTGGGAAAGAGGTTTTTGCAGCACAGCACAGCTCCAGCAGAGCTTTGTTAGCTGGAACCATTACAGGTGAACCCTGCCTAATGCCGGCTGGCTGGCTGGGGGGAAGGCCGCAGGGGGATCTATAGGAAAAAGACATATGGTCCCTTATTACTCAAACGTAGAAGGTTATCTGCAAATGGGATAATAGCTGTGTGTGTGCGTGTGTGTGTGTGTGTGGGTGTGCGTGTGTTGTGAGCGCTTGCACATGTGTGCAGTGTGTGTGATGGTGTGTGTGTGTGTGCGCGCGCGTGTGTGTGTGTGTGTGTGTGTGTGTGTGTGTGTGTGTGTGTGTGTGTGTGTGTGTGTGTGTGTGTGTGTGTGTGTGTGTGTGTGTGTGTGTGTGTGTGTGTGTGTGTGTGTGTGTGTGTGCACATGTGTGAGCTATCTCCCAGAAAGACCAAAACTAAACACTTGGTTCGACATTTTAATTATACCATTAACTTAATGATTCTTTAAGCAACTTTATAGATGACATAATTGTATAGTTTCATTAATACATTTACATCTCATTTAATTCTTGCACTTTTTCCACTTTTTTTATGTACATGCCGCTATATTGAGCTTCCATAATTTTCATAATTATATCTTCATAATGATACTATTAATCATCTTAACAGTAAGCACATGTATCTCTATGTAAATGTTAACCCTGGACACAGTTAACAAGTGAGTCATGGACGCTCAGGGGCCAGGCACATAAAAGGTATTGAATGCTGACGTCCACAGCACAGGGCAATATTGTGACATTTTTACTGGAAGGAGCATGAAAGATGCCATAACTCAAGGGGCACAATAAACTGTAATGTGCTTTTGATTTTTCTATATTCTCCATACTGCAGAACAAGCCTGGGGTCCACAATCCGACATTTAGGGCTGCAGTTTTATACGACGCCGTGTGCTGGCGAAGACATATCCCTCTGAACAGTTAATGAGTCTCTTACCCGCATGGGTGCTTTTTACACACACACATACACTTCTCAAACACACACACACACACACACACACACACACACACACACACACACACACGTACACACACACACACACACACACACACACACGTACACGTACACACACACACACACACACACACACACACACACACACACACACACACACACACACACACACACACACACACACACACACACAATCCCCTACACTCCCTCACACCTTTTTGCTTTTTTTTTTTTTTATTCCTATTCCAAAGCTACTCAAAAGAACCCTGACAAAAAAACAGCCTCTAAACACAGACCCCCTCTCAGAGGGGGCCAGCCTCTTAACGCAGACCCCCCCTCTCAGCGGGGGGCCAGCCTCTAAACGCAGACCCCCCCCTCTCAGCGGGGGGCCAGCCTCTAAACACGGACCCCCTCTCAGCGGGGAAGGTAAACAACAAAAAAGTCCCTCTCTGGTCCACACATTTGAGCTGAGATCAGACAAGGGCCATGACTCTATTTTATCCAGTGTTTCTTCCTCTCCTCAGTCTGTTTAGCGGGGGAGAGGAGGGGAGTGTGAGGGGAGCGGAGGTCCCGTCGTGAAGCAGTGGCGTGCCGCTCGTAGTCCTGCCAGGCGCGTGTCTCCGCCCGCACACTTGAGTTATTGCCGCCGGGGCCTCTGGTCCATTCATCAGCACTTCATTAAAACCCAAATCACTGCGTCTCTCTCCCTCCACTCGCCCGCGACTAGCAGTCCCTCATCCTGCCCTCTCCATTTATGGCCGGGAGGGAAGAGGGGCGGGGCTTGTGGTTGTTGTTCATGAGTTTGTTTGCCGCTTGGCCTGAAGGGTTGCAGACAATCCACCTGGTTTACCGCTTAGCCGCACTTACTTCCTCTCAGATTGGAATAATAGGATGAACTGGTTTAAGGAGTGCATCACTCCCCTGGGATGTCATTTGAAGTGTGCCTGTGTGTGTTTATGTTTGGTGAAGACTCTCCTGCATATGAAAGCGGTTAGCTTGAGAGCTGTTGGCTGGAGAGTGGTTAGCAAGATAGCCGTTAGCTTGAGGGGGATTAGCTAGAGAGCAGTTGGTTAGAGAGCAGTTGGCGGAGGGGGTTAACTCAACATCGGTTGGCGACAGCGGTTTGCCTCTTTGAGCTAGTCGGCGGCGGGCTAGAGATTGAGATGTGCGTAGCGGGCCGAGCTGAAAGGAACTCCCCAATGGCCCTTTTCCTGCTTTACTTTTTTTTTTGCCGCATCCGCTCTCCCTTCTTTGGTCTCTCTAGTGGCATTCAAAGACCACAATGGGGTACAAAGCTGCTGCTGCCCGCCACTTCCCCTCCAATGACCCCCTCCCTCAGTCCACCCGCAGCCCGTCCATTGTGAGTTGCTTAAACCAGTGTCGGAACAGTGAAGCAGAGGCAGGTGGAACTGGGATGTTCATGGACCCCACCACCACCCACCACCCACCAGCCCTCAGATTCTCTGCTCGCCGGAAATGATCTCTATTGTGCCTCTGAGCCGGCCGCTTAATTGAACACGGCAAAAGCGCAAAAAGGCCGGCGTTGGAACACAATTGCCAAAGTAGAACAGCAGCTCAAGCTCAGGAGGTTTCATGTTCTTAGTCATGCTTAGTATCTCTCTTCCTCCCCGTTGATCTCTTGTTTCCTCTGCATTATAAATCCTCTATGGGCTTATGGGACATGGTTTGCATAGAATACCAAGTCATTGGTTACTCTTGAATAGGCCAAGGCAACAAGTGAACTCAAGTTAAGTGCTTCCAAAAAATGACATGAACTAAGGTGAACAAGTGAATGAAAAATATGAGATAAAATAACCAGTTTTGCTTCCATTCCTAAACTGCAACAAACATCCATCCATATATATATACATTTCTTAGCCAGCGAAAAACAGCGAAAGAGAAAATATATTGTTGGACTATTGTTCTACTACTGCAACAAAAACACAGACACAA
>NC_082389.1:15083769-15091802 GCF_031168955.1 Gadus macrocephalus
CTTAGTTGAACACACACATGCACACATCCATACACACATGGCTCTTAACACAAACGTGCGTACACACACACACACACACACACACACACACACACACACACACACACAGTGATCAATGTAATTTATACTGCATGTTTTCCAAATCGTTCGGAAAAGGATGGCATGCAGTGCAGTCATTCATTCATGGTTTCACAAAGGAAAAGGACAAGTCTATCCGTAGTATGTTGATGCCAGCTAACGCTATATCCTTTCATGTCGGGGTAGCTTTAGGTGGCTACCACTTTAAACACTTACGTACCAACAACCATTTTCTAGAGGTTCCCACTTCGCAAGGACACACACATACACATTCACACATACACACACACACACACACACACACACACACACACACACACACACACACACACACACACACACACACACACACACACACACACACACACACACACACACACACACAAATATGAAAAGTGTTGCTACCACATCTACAAAGGGTCATTCATTGGTGCAATTCTCCGGCTACACCTGCATAACGCTTGTCTCGTCTATAAGTGCTATTAGCACCACTTGTGAACACTTACACCCACACAACTGCGCTAGAACAGACACCTGCAGCAATCCTGGCCCGGTAATATACAACTGGAGGAATTATTTAACACTTTTCGTGTTGCTGTTTTCCCGTCAAATGTGTGTATGCATGTGTGAAAATGCTGTCTTTGGGTGAGAGAGAGAAAATGTGTGTGTGTGTGTGTGTGTGTTTGTGTGTCTGTTGCGGCGAGTAGCAAGTTTATGTTAGCAGTGAGTGCTTCCCGCATGTGAGAAGTGGATGAGGCGGGGGGGGGGGGAGAGGGCTTTGCTGTTGGAAACATTTCATATTTAACTATGCGTCGTCGGGCTCTTTATCTGTGCTGCTGCCAAGCGCCCCTCTCTGACACACCGAGCCCGGGCTGAACACCAGCAGCACGGGCGCCTGGCGAGCAGGTTGCTTCTGGTTGGTTTTGCGGTGCACAGTCAGAGTGGTGCCTGGAAGCTGTGTGGATTCGTCCTGGCAGCCAGGACTTTGAACGAGAGGCGAGGCACGAGCTGCCTAACCCGCGTCTGATCCCGCCCTGTCAGAGTTCCCCTCCCCCGGCCCCATCAAAAACCCAACACGAGGATTTTGCAGAGATTCAAAATTGCGTGTTTCCTTTTTACGGGAGGATATCTTTCTCTTTTATTTTTTTTTTCCTTCAGCTCATCAATTGTAGATATGAATTTGGCCCCGGGCCCCTCTATTCCCTGCCTCCGTGTGTCTGCATAATGCTGGGAAGTAGACGCCGCCCGTCCTGGCACGAATACATTTGGACGAGCGATGGGGACCTGGAGGAGAAGGCACTTTGGGTCCCATCGCTGGTGTGACTGGACAGCTGTGACATTTGGACTGTGTTGGAGGCCAAAGCCCCCCCCCCCCCCCCCACAGCCCCACACCCACGCACATCCACCCACCTCTGGTTAAATCAGATGTGTGCAGCTGCATGACTCTGTGTCTACGGAGCCAATCTGGCCGGGGAACATGTGTGTGGATGTGGGGGATATTACTATTGCTTTAGCCCTGATATATTTCCACCGGCCCTCCCCGCAGGCACCCTCTCCCTCCGTCCCCCGCCACTCCATGTAATGTGTTATAGATGACATTTGTTCTCTCACCGCTAGGACACTAGAGACTTCCCTTTCTTCAATGGAATCCAGGCTTTCTTTTTGCTAAGCGGATGACGATAGTGGACGGGGGAACGTGGAGGTCATGCCAAAGACGGCTTAAGACCTTAGGCGCCTGCACGCTGTTTTCATATATGTGAATGCATTTACAGTATATGGAATAAACCCCGAAAATAAGTATCCCGAACGAAACGCTTCGGGCTTAAGGACATCCGTCTCCTCCTCCCCTGCCCAAGCGGTGTGTGGAGCAGCGTGGAGCCCACCGAGAGCAGCTAGTGCCCCCGTCCATCAGGCGTGTTTGTTAGGGCGGTGTTAGGGCGGATTTGCTGGGGTCTCTTCATAGGAAGCGCTGGCTTTGCTTGGAAGCTTGAAATAAGCTATTGGCATTTATTTTTTTCAATTGCGGACCAGATAGCGGTGAAGGGAATCACGGGGGAGAGGTTTGTAGGAGACGGGGGGGGGGGGGGGGTGATGGTGGTGTTGGAAGAGTGGGCTTGCTCTCTCCTGAGACACCCCTTTTCCCTCGACCAGACAGAGGCTGTGTCTGCACCTTCCAAATGGCTTGGGTGGTGTTGTTGTGTTATTAGCGTGTGCGTTGGGGTGCGCGTGCTCAGAGGGTTTCTCGCTCGCACACGCGCTCGTACGTACGTATGTGCGCGAGCTTGTGCCCGTGCGCCCCTGGTAGATCTGCACTAACGAGCTCCCAGAAGCACCCGCCAGCATGCTAGCCACGGGAGCCCGACGGGTTCCGGCGCTCATCTGCTCTTCACACTGTGGTACCCAGCGCGGGTCCCTGAGGGCCTGAGGGGGAGGCTGTACCCGGGAGGAACGCGGAGGCGAGCTAGCAATTACCTGGATCTCGCTGCATCAGCCAAGGGAGATTCGGAACGGCTAAATTGAATAATGCGTCGCCGTTTCACACGTCGGACGGTGCACCGTCAGGCAACACACAACAACGCACACGCAAGCACACCTGCAGTGATGGATGTGCATGCAAAGGACACGCACGCACACATACATCCATATACACGCACACACACCCACACACAGTTTAGGCCCAGGCGTCGTTTGTTGCAAATATATACACACACGCACACACACACAAACACTATACATACACACACACACACGCGCGTACACACACACACACACACACACACACACACACACACACACACACACATAGATGCACACACACACACACACACACCGACACATACAGCTAAGGCCCAGGAGTCATTTGTTATTAAGTCCCTGTGCTTTTCCCTTTGAGATAGAGTTTGGAAGCCGTTTGCGATTTCTGTAAAACATAAAAAATAAATTAGAACGATGACAAAAAAACACGTGCGGCGTCTGATTGATTCACTCACACCCTGCGTGGCTGCCGGAGCGCCTCGCACGCACCGCCAACTCTGAATCTGAGCCGCCAACGTCCGCTCCCCTGGGTCCCGGCCCATCATTTGACTTTTATTGAAATTCGTCTCCGGTGAGTTCAAGGTGAACGAAGGTCGTGCTTTATTGCTGTGGGGATGCTGAGGCGTGATCCCCCCCCCCCCCCCCCTCCCACCTCAAGAAGACTCTCTTCCCCCCCCTCCCCCAGATCCCAGACAGCTCCACCGTCACCCTCCTAGTGGTCGATAAGGGGGAGGGGCAGGTCGTACAAGAAGTCAATTTTGCGGTGCTCCCAAACACGGTTAACAGCAGCGTTTAATAAGACTGCCTCGCCTCCTGTACGCTCCCTCGTCTCATTCCCTTTGTGTCATCTGAAGTCGGCTCCTCCTTTCATTCGTCTGTGCGGCCCGCCTGGTGAATCGTCCTTTCTTTCTCTTTCTTGTTGGCTTCCGGCGCCATCAGTCTCACATGCGACATGTAACACGTTTTTGTTTTGGATCACGCATGGGAGACGCAAGCCAGGTTGTCTCTTGTATGTCTTGCATGTTACTATAGATGCAATCTCTCACTCGCTCTCTCTCAATCTCTGTCTCCCTCTGTCACATTCCCTCCCTCCCTCTCGTCCCTGGTAAATGCCACACAAAGGTTTGTGAGTCCCGGGGAAGGTGCCAGTGGAGGTGGTAGGAGGAGCAGCTGGGCTCCGGTGTGTCTGCAATGCTTGTTGCCATGTGGAAGTGTTTTTATTTGCTTTAATGCCAGTGTGTGTGTGTGTGTGTGTGTGTGTGTGTGTGTGTGTGTTGGTACACGTGTGTGAATGTGTGTGACTGTATGTCTTTGTGTGTGTGAATGAATGTGTGTCGGCACGCAAATGGTATATGGCACATAGCTGAGCACATATTATCTCTTTCACAAGTTTTTTTCAAGTTTTTCAAGTTTTTCCTCTTGCTCTCTGTGTGTGTGCGTGCGTGTGTGTGTGTGTGTGTGTGTGTGTGTGTGTGTGTGTGTGTGTGTGTGTGAGAGAGAGAGAGAGAGAGAGAGAGAGAGACAAAGAGAAAAGAGGGTGGTATGTCCATATGTCTGTACTCGCTTAAATGTCAGCGGTACTGTCTGTGTTTGTGAGTGTACAATAATATCACTGTTAACCCCCCATCTTTCTCTGTTTATTCATCATCCCCAATGTTCCTCTATACACACACACACACACACACACACACACACACACACACACACACACACACACACACACACACACACACACACACACACACACACACACACACAGCTGCAGCAGCGGGGACAATCTGGACGTGTCTTAAACCCTAGCTGGGCCGGCACCGTGTTTATTCAGAGCGATTCCGGTCTGCTTGTTGTTGTGAAACTTAAGACGGCTGGGCTCAACCCCGCCGCCTGTAGCCTCGCAGCCATCGCTCACTGCTGAATGTCAGGCTCAGCACAATGCTGGCGTGGATCTGAGGAGGGGAGATTATACACGGTGTGTGTCAGCTCTTGTTTCCAGTGTGTGACGAGTGACGAGAGCATCACACATGGGCGAGAACATACAAAACACAACGAGAGGGAGTTTAAAGAAACATCTTGTGCGTTGCGGGTTGAATGCCCGTGAGCAGCAAGCAGCAAGAGTGTTGCTCTTGGAAAACGAGGAATTGCCCTCTCATGTTCTTCCCGGCATTCCCCCTTCCAAGACAAACACACTTGAGGGTTTTTCGGGGTGCAGGCAGGGTATTTGTGGAAACGGGAGACATTTCCAGAATGTTTTCTTTGGCTTGGGAGATGACATGGCGGTGAGGAGACGCTACTCGAAAAGCCCTTAAGGTTCAGAGAGAGAGAGAGAGGGAGAAAAAGCACAACAATGATTCCATACTTTTAAAACGAGCCATTGATGAAGACATGCATACCCTCCTGTCATTAGAATAATCACATTACCGGCTTTGATGTTTTTGTTGGCGCGGGGAGGGAATGGCTGATGGTGGGTGGCAGGTGGTGGTTGGGGGGGGGTTCGGTGGTGGGTGCAGCCCTGGTTTGGACAGCATCCAGCACCTTGTTCCAGAGCACTGGACCATCGTGGGGAGTGGAACAGTACACTAGCCTCCTGATCCCTTTCCTCCCGTCTCTCTCTCTCTCTCTCTCTCTCTCTCTCTCTCTCTCTCTCTCTCTCTCTCTCCTTTTCCATAGTTCTAGGTCCCACTCTATCTCTTGCTCCCTCTCCCTCTGTCTCTCTAAACGATGTTTTGCGAGGTGAGGAGCCGGATAAGGGTTGTAATTACCTCATTTTACTGCAGCAAATTGCCAGGTTTTTTGTGAGGCAGACTGGCTGGTGGAGCACTACAGTAATAGGAGTCTTGATGAGTATTGCGATGGCGGTAGGAAAGGCTAGTGCTGCTTTCCATCTGGATTATGCCTCCCCCTACCCCCCCCCCCCACCCCCTCTCGGCCGGCCCTCCTGACATAGAGTCTGACGAGTGTCTCCTGGCATCCCTCTTTTACCACCAAGTATAACGGTCGCTTGAATGTTGTGTTATGTTGTGTTACCCGTACACGTTGATGAGGACTCACTTTGCGTGCATCAATTAATAACATGGCTGGGTTATTTATTTTTTCATCGTTAATGCAAATATGATGCGAATTACTAGGTGAATTATGCAACGGGTATATGCAAATGCTCGCCTGCACTCATTGTTAAAGCCATCTTGATTAACAACCCACTCGCATCGTCAACATAAGGGGCTTGGTCATTTAAAAGTTTTGTGTGTGTGTGTGTGTGTGTGTGTGTGTGTGTGTGTGTGTGTGTGTGTGTGTGTGTGTGTGTGTGTGTGTGTGTGTGTGTGTGTATGTGTGTGTGTGTGTGTGTGTGTGTGTGTGTGTGTGTGTGTGTGTGAAAGAGTCTATGTGGTGGGCATTTCTGTGTACGCCTGCATAAGCGAGTTTTAATACACAGGTGTTTTACCACAAAAACATTGCAACTGTAGATCAGTCTCTCAGGGAATGCTTAGTAGCATCTTAGCAATCATACATAGAGGGGAGGAGGAGGGTGGAGGGTTGCGGGGGGGGCAACAAACATGCTCTTTTGTGATTGGTTCCTTGGAGAATCCATTAAAAGATGACCTACTAATGTAACTATGTGACTCCCTTCGCGGCATCTTCAAAGCCCTGGATCACTAGGGCCAAGCTACTGAGAGAAGTTTTATATTACTGCGTGATTCTGCGTGTGATTGTGTGTGCGTGCTTGTGGTGTGTGTGGTGTTTCTGCATGAATGTGAACGTGTGTGTGGAGTCTATTGATAGAATGATGAATACTGGGATTCATCATATTTTGTCCATAAGGTTAAGACTATATTTGGATCTCGTCCAACACTTTTCAACACTCAGCGTTTCCTGTTTGTGGCTTTAAAGCTTGTTTACCGTTGTTTACCACCTTCTGAGGAGCCCATAGGACCAGGCGTGGTCCATGGCGTATAGACAAAACAACAAAAATGAATGAGCTTACTTTAATGTATTGATTTTATTCAGTCGTTTCTTAATGGACTCTGAACAACGAGAGCGGGAGTTGGGATTCTTAAACCGCATGTGTCGCGGCCGGGGGAATCGGCTTACTCTAAAGCTGAGCACGTGCCTATTTGGCCAATTCAGCGCTTAGTTCATATATCATTATGGCAGCTGGGCTTGAAGTCACAGCTCTACACATCGCGCATTAAAGCGTCCGCGACACGGCCCGGCAGCAGGGTCCGCACGCACGGCTGCAAGTGTTGCCGTGCTTTCATGGTGAACCGCTATGAAGGGCCATGTATTATGGACAAAAGCTGTGTGGGTCTGTCTGCGTGTGTGTATGTGTGAGAACTTAAATATCCTCAGAAATCTCAAAGACGCTTTTCTTCTAGCGGTCTTCAAGTGTAAAGAAATTCAATTCAACTTATTTTTTACTACAAAGTTGATGCTGTTATATATATATATATTATATATATATATATATATATATATTATATATATATATAACAGCATCAACTTTGTAGATATATATATATATATATAAAATATATAAATAAATATACATATATTCAATATTAATCACAAGGTTGAAGTGTGTGTGTGTGTGTGTGTGTGTGTGTGTGTGTGTGTGTGTGTGTGTGTGTGTGTGTGTGTGAATATATATGTGCACTTGTGTGAGTGTGTGTGTGTGTGTGTGTGTGTGTGTGTGTGTGCACGTTGTATAAATTATTCATCCATTATTCATTTATTCCTATTCTGCGTAGAAGGTGCAGAGAGGAAGAAGTCAAACCCCCCTATCGTACGGCATTGACGGCAGAACAGGGAGTAGAATTGGGGGGGATAGAGAGAGAGAGAGAGAGAGAGAGAGAGAGAGAGAGAGAGAGGGAGAGGGAGAGGGAGAGAGAGAGAGAGAGAGAGAGAGAGAGAGAGAGAGAGAGAGAGGGAGAGGGAGAGGGAGAGAGAGAGAGAGAGAGAGAGAGAGAGAGAGAGAGAGGGAGAGGGAGAGGGAGAGAGGGAGAGGGAGAGAGTGGTGGAACTGAAATGGCAGAAGTAAAAAAAAAAACTATTCCGCAAATCGAGGCGAAGAGTTGAAAGATGGCAGTAAATGGGGAGTGAACAACCGCATGGCGGTGAGGAAGAGGAGGGAGACGAGGAGGAGGAGGAGAGGAGGGAGAGGATGGTCTGCACTGGGACTGAGGGAGTTATGGCGGCAGAATGAGAGAGGGGAATGGGGAAAGGAGGAGGACTGAGGGAAGGATACATAGAGACGTGTGTGTGTGTGTGTGTGCTTCCTGTGCAGTGAGCACGTCGCTGGTGGTGGTGGTGGAGGCGTGTAGGGAGTTAGGGAGGGGGCTGGTTGGAGGGGAGGGGAGGTATGGCGTGGAGGGGGGCAGGGAGGGGTGGGTTATGATGAATTAAAGATGACACTCTCCACCAGCCTG
>NC_082389.1:15096902-15099402 GCF_031168955.1 Gadus macrocephalus
ACACACCACACACACACACACACACACACACACACACACACACACACACACACACACACACACACACACACACACACAAACACATTTACCCTACAATAATGGCAAAACGCCAACTCTTTGGTCTTATTTATGTACATAATACTGCACTGTGATCCTTAGCCAGGTGTATATGTGTATTTCATGAAGCCCAAGAGTGTCACACAGCTTGTGGTGGGTGCTTTTGTAGAAAAAAACAACAGCCTACGCCTGAGTCACGCATCAATGCGCATACTGTACCTATGCCTGCACAATTATGCACCCACAGAGGCGGATAAACCCCCTTAGCACTCATGGATGGACACGCAGACACACAAACACGCATACATGCATAGAAAAACAACCCAATCCGATCTCGGGCCGAGCTGTTTGTGCTACTGAGGGCATATGGACCCGGACCAGCGGAGAAAGGTCATCCCTGTCCCGGTTTGGACAGTTGGGATGGGGCTAGGAGGGAGGTGGGGGGGGGGGGGGTACACGGTCCAGTGTCAGGGGGTTTGTAAACCTACCTCGTGTTTGTCTCTGTGTTACCAAGGGGGATGTGAGGGGGGCTCGATGGGGAGAGGGGAACGGTGGCGATGTTTGGTCTGCAGAAGGTTACACAGAGGATTCTGTAGGTGTGGAGGAGGTGCAGGAATATGAATGTAAGTGTTGGTGCTCGTTGGCGTGTGCTTCTGTTTTTTTCTTGTTCCCAGGGAAGGGAGTCCAACCATCAGACACCTCGTGCAGCGGAGGGGTGGGGGGGGGGGGGGGGGGGGGGTGGATAATGATCCAAAAAAAAACAATCATCCACTTGTCAGAACCCACAATGCATGGTCTCTGCTGCATATTGCACATCCCTGGTCATCAGTTCATCCCCATCCCAAAAAGTGGATTAATCAAGCCAGGGCTTACTTCACTGCCTCGATCAATTCCAGAACATTCAGTCATCCACTCTGATTTCTTCGCAGTCCGTTGCTGTGTGTATACCATAAAAATGTGAATGAATCGCCTCAGTCCTGAGGTTGCCTTCAAGCTGCTCTCCAGTTTGAACAGGACGGAAGGACGTACAGCACGGCGGCTGCTAGGAGTACGGAGGATTTATTACCCCCTCGCCGTTGCCAGTTGATGTCCTCAAAATAATAGTGTGGCCATTACTTGCAGCGTGCAATGAGGAATGACACACAAACATGGTACTGTGCCAGAGAGACGGGAGAGAGACAGAGAATGAGACAGAGTGCTTGGGTGCTGTCTTAAAGTGCTATCTCTCTCACTTCAGACCCCCCCCCCCCCCACACACACACACACACACACGCAAACACACACACAAATACACACACACACACCACACACACACACATACACTCACCCTGCCATCTCTCTGCTATAACATACACCTCCTCTTTCTCTCTCCGCAAAGCCATTTTTTAATCGTTGCTCCTTAACTACCGTTAGATGTATAAAAATAGAGTGGCAGGTGTGATAAAGAGCGGCTAAGATATGGTAGCCATAGAAATGGGTTTATTGGCGAGCACAGTGTAAAGTCGTAAGGAAACTAAAACATGGGCTAAAAGGGCTTTTAAGTCCTTTTCTCTTTTTCTTCTCATGGCAAATGATGACATATGACATCACCGTGCTTGGAATGGGGTTCAGAGGCGCGGTCGATGACCTCACCGACCTTCTGCTGAGCTCACCCAGCCCCACTCTCGACCCCTTAGCGCCGCCAACCCTTTTACGTTGCCCTCATCCCTGTCGCTCCGAGCCTGGTGCTCACTCACCCCACCGGGAAGACTTTCACTAACCAGACCCTGTCCCTCTCTGTCTCGCCCCCCTCTCCCTCTTTCTCTCTCTCTCTCTCTCTCTCTCTCTCTCTCTCTCTTTCATTCCCCTTTCACTCTCATTCTCAACCTCAGGCCCCCATACTCTCATGCTGCTGTTGTTTCGACAGACTCTTTGTCATGTGTGAAAGTGTCGGTGATCCACAGTGTGACGCCACACAGACACACTCTGACCGTCAGCGGCGGATCACAGGGCCGCGCCACCCAAGTTCCTGCGCACTTTCTTTCGGGGGGGAGAAAGGGACAGGAGCGAAGAGAGACACCGTTTCCCACAGGCGGGAGTCTGACATCCGAGGCGGCCTGTCTTTGGCAGAACTGTTTCGCTGTAAACAACGTGTAGCACGCGCTCGATTAGGAACCAAATCAGCGGGGGGGAGACGGCGAACAGTAAAGAGAACTTGTACGTATCGCCACATCCCGGATGTGCATAATGACTCGTTCGTCTCCTTAGGCCTCCGGGCTCATTAGCCAGGCCTCCAACCCAGGGGCCCAGATTCTAGGAAACACGGCCATCGCCGTGTCTGTCTTTTCCTTTTTTTTTCCCCTCTCGCACTAAGCCTCCCTGAAGTCATTCTGAAAGCATTGGAGTCTCGGTAAGTGCTGCTTAACAGATGTTGAGCAGCCGTTGGATGGAAATGATTGCCTCG
>NC_082389.1:15104402-15106902 GCF_031168955.1 Gadus macrocephalus
GTGTGTGTGCATGCATGCGTGTATAGAGCCAATGTGACAGATGAGGAGGTGGGTTAAAGGGGTTTCAGAAGGGCTAAGAAGTGGACCCAAGGGTCACTTAAGATTTACTCACAACCCCTCGTTCCCGGGGTCAAACGCCTGCACTGCACAACAGCAGGACCTGCGTCAATCAAACAAGTTTTCGAGATCTGTCGATGCTAGTTCAGTACTTCTTCTGGGTTTCTGGCTAGTTAAACAGCACACATGCCTTTAGGGTTGTCTTGGGTATAAATCTCCTCAGAGTCGGGCCAACAGGCAAAGAAAGTCCTCGGAGGATGGGGGATTTTATGGTAAAACTTTAATTGTTTCGGGGGTTTTGGTAGCAAATCCATCAGGTGATCCAACTCCGTTCCCAAGTCCTGCCTCTAAACCACCGTACCTGGTGACTAAAAAAAAAACATTCTAGTATAAAAACATTTTGCCTGCAGAAACCCTAACTCTCTAACTCGGGTTACATTTATAAATAAATATATATATACACGTACATACATGCAGAGTTTCCATTTACATTTTGATCTTAATGAAATGGCCATACATTCTCAACGAAGACGTCAGACATGGCGTCTTGCCAATTGCAGGTATAACTGTGATGTATGGATTGCTGAATGCTGCACTATATCAGCGTGCACGGTGCATAACCGACCCCCTCAGCCTTCATTTCCCCCCTCATGCCTTTCAGCCATTGTCAGACCCTCCTCTATGGACCAGCGGGTTCCTAAATGATTCCCAGATCGGATACATGTGGTGTTGGTTTATTTTTTACCTCTTTAATTTGGGTTAATATTGTGTTCACATAAAGGTCACATTCACAAGGGATTGATGTGAGGTTTAAAATGCTAAATTCCCCATTCTGAACTAAAGATTACATTTAAACGCTTACTTTTTAAGCTTACAATAAGCTGCAAAGTTGTATTGTAAGTGTAGATTTAGGAGGTAATCCAACTTAATGGATCTTGATAAAGATTGACATATTTAACCTTATCCCCTAAATGAGAATTTCCTCTCTTACATTTTGTTCAAGTATAACTGCATCACTTTATTTCATTCCATGTTGTTATTCTATTATTTTAGTGCAACTTGTATTGAACACCTATATCATATGTACTAAATCAAGTCGTATGTGTGATATATTCCCCTGTGGCATGATTTGGACAATGAGCAGACCAGTTGTCAGGAGCACCGGGCCTGAAGTGACTGGAGGGCAGAGCTGTCTCGCTGTGATTAGCAGCCCGCGGTGATTCACAGCTGCCCTGCCGCTGTCAACACGTCCGCAGTGAGAGAATGATACAGAGACTGGTGGAGAGACATGGAGATAGATAGAGGGAAGATGGACAGCAGGGGAGGGGGGGGAGGAGAGACAGAGAAGAGGAGGGGGGGGGGGGAAGAGATACATAGGGAGTGAGAGAAGGTATATGGGGGCAGAGAGAGACTTGGAGAGTAAGGGAGAGGGATGAATATAGGCAGAGGGTGAGAGAGAGGGTGAGAGAGAGGGTGAGAGAGAGGGTGAGAGAGAGAGAGAGAGAGAGAGAGAGAGAGAGAGAGAGAGAGAGAGAGAGCGAGGGAGAGGGAGAGGGAAAGAGAGAGAACAATCATGGGAAGAGAGACATTGAAAGAGGGGAGGGACAGAAATAGAGAGAGAGGAAAGATATAGAAGAGGATGGGGAAGGTAGACAGGGTAAGGGATGCATAGTGAGAGAGAGGAAGAGCAAGCGAGGAGAGAGGTGCATATAGTGAGAAGGGAGCTGATGAGACACACGCACAAAGTGATGAGAGAGCGAGAGACAGATTGAGATGGAGAGAGCAGGGGATAGAAAGAGAGCAGAAGAGAGAGAGAGAGCGAGAGAGAGAGAGAGAGAGAGAGAGAGAGAGAGAGAGAGAGAGCAAAGACAAGGGGCGCCTACCTGGGATTCCACCTGTCAATCGGGACACGAAAGCAACAACATCAGGAGCAAACGAGTAAAACCAAACACAAAATTGAATACGAGAGAAAGCAAACCATGGCGGTCGGACAGAGGAGGGGTAGGAAAACA
Organism: Gadus macrocephalus; assembly: GCF_031168955.1. Classification (NCBI taxonomy): domain Eukaryota; kingdom Metazoa; phylum Chordata; class Actinopteri; order Gadiformes; family Gadidae; genus Gadus; species Gadus macrocephalus. The sequence goes on from NC_082389.1 coordinate 15,106,472, forward strand.
GAGAGAGGTGCGAGGGCAGAGACAGAGCCAGTGCGGAGGGGAGAACAATGGCGTCCCAGGGCCCCCAGGAGACCACTTGAAGAGGAGGAATGTTTGGTTTCTCCCCTCGCCGGCAGTTCACTGGTGGGTTACTCTCCCACAGAGGAGACTAATTGCATGTTGATATAATGTTCTCTTCTACCTCCGTCCCCTGGAAACCAACACCTCTGATGACTGATACGTCTGTTCGCACCTGCCCCACACCTCTCCCCCCCCCACCTCCTCTTCTCCATGCAAGGTTGTTCTGAGAGAGAGAGGGAGAGGGAGAGGGAGGGAGAGGGCGAGGGAGAAAGAAAGAGACCCAGCCCATCCCTCCTATCCAAATATTAATGAATCAGGACAAGAAAGAAAGTTGGGCCGTGTTCCAAGTGCGATGAGGCGTTACGAAAACA
>NC_082389.1:15109402-15111824 GCF_031168955.1 Gadus macrocephalus
ACACAAACACACAGACACACAGACACCTGTACACAAACACAAGCAGACAGATGCCAATCTGTTTGGCAGATGCCAATCCCCCCCCCCCCCCCCCCCCCCCTCCCCATCCATCCGTCTTTCTGCAATGTCTGCAGCTCCCTTTCCTCTTGTGAAGGGCCCCTCAAGGGGCCCCCGCGGTCGGCCTGGAAGGACTCGTAAAAATTAAAGAAGGAAAAACCTTCTGTGTTTTACACTCTTGTAAAATTACATGCTGGACTTCCTACCGCTTATTGTAATGAAGCATAAAATGTTTAATTAAATCTTAAAAGCCTGTTGATATGAGGGTCTAATGGCTGTTGCAGATGTTAGCTAATGCACTGCATTCTCAAGCACTTAACCAATCAGAACGTAGATCCAACTAAAAGTTATCCCTGGTCCTTAAAAAAAATCCAGTTACCAAATGCTGAATACATATATCTGCAAATCTGAAGAGTGGCCTCTCAAGCTAAATTCAATAAAACACTTTTGTATCAAGTTCATTTTTTTTATTAATTCAACTTGAAATGATTACTCTGGTTCAAATAAATAATAAAATAATCCGCCAACGCTTTGGCTCTCATGCTTCCATTATCACCCAGTTCCCACCGCAAATGGCAGATCCCATCACGTCTGGAACCCGCTGCACGATACCAGCGCTCAATTCCGGTCTTATCGGAGCGTCCCTCGTGCATTCCACAGCGCACCACCCAGGCTCTCGTGTCACACTCATAAAACTGTCTTGTCTATGACAAACCAAGGATAACACGCAGACATGCACACAACCGCACGCGCACAACAACGCACTTTTGACCTCACAGGCTTAAGCGCTTCTCCCATTTCCCCGCGCTAGTCAAAGCTGTTACAATCTCCTTTACGCCGACAAATAGGAGCAGATAGGGACCCCATGAGCTGCTTGTCCCATTAAATTTATATCCCAGTTTACTTCCACCACTGCTTCGTCTCCTCACCCCCCCCCCCCCCCCCAAGTGCGACTGTGGCGCCCGCTAAAATATTAGACATTCATCACGGTTATTATGGGCAGTAAATCCTTCATCCGCAGTGCAAGAAATTCCCTGCATCTTTCCCCATTGGTATTGTCTTTATTATTCTACTTTTGGGATAGGGTTGGATAAAGGAATGGATTTCTGTTATCGCCTGAGCGGCAGCGCGATGGGGGATCAGCTGTCAGTCACCCATCTCTCCCCTCCAATTTAGCTCCATCTCACGATTTACATGATGAGAGTAAAGAGGCAGGGAATGTCCCACTTTGCTGGGGGAAAGGCCAGCTAGGGGGTTAAGAGTTTGGGGGGGTTCAGGACTTTGAGGAATGGATGAGTGAAGGCGGTTGATATGGTTTGATGAGATGCGCGTGCGCATACACATGCACACTCACGCACATGCCCACACACAGTGAGGCAACCACAAGATCAGCCAATTATGAAGCAATTTTTAGTACTCTTAGTACTCTAAAAGTCTCTCTCTCTCTCTCTCTCTCTCTCTCTCTCTCTCTCTCTCTCTCTCTCTCGCCCCTCGCGCACGCTTTGTCATTGTCCCTCTCTCTATCTCCGTGCCTCTGCGTCCTATCGACTTGGCCATCCGCCCCTCGTCTCTCCCTTGTATCTTCTACGGACGTCAAGTGTGCACCCCGATCGCCGGCCTCTGCCTGGACATTTCTGTTGCCCCATTGCCCCCGTGTCTAACCGTTATCTCTGCTGTCTCTCCTCTCCCCCTCTCTGTGCAGCGTGTCCCCAGGCACCTTCAAGTCCAACCAGGGGCCAGGCCTGTGCCTCCAGTGCCCCCCCAACAGCCGCTCAGCGGGGGAAGCCGCCACCGTCTGCATCTGCCGCAACGGCTACTACCGCGGGGACGCCGACCTGCCGGACGCACCCTGCACAAGTACGTCGTCCCCCTCGCACGTGTACACTCACACACACACACACACACACACACACACATGCACACACACGCACAGACGCACATGCACACGCACGCGCAGCCACACACGCACGCGCAGCCGCACACACACATGCACAGTCACACAAACACACACAGACACGCACAAAACAGTCACACGTCACACACACAAACACACGCGCGCACATGCACGTGCCCACGCACAGACAGACACACACCCACACACACACGTTTACCCATATAAGCAGGCCCATTCTCCTGTGAACTGAGACTTTTATTGAGCTGGCTGCTTGTTGATGAACAAATAAAAGGAAGAAATATATTTCTTTTATCGCTCTTGATTTGCAGCCCTGACTTGTTTTAGTTTTTAAACCCCTTAAAAGATAGCAACTTGTCTCTCCCTCTTAATATTCGCCTTCACCTCTCCTCTATTACTCTCCCAACATCCCCTGAGGTCTCAATTACTCTCAGAACTGTCCTGCCTGGGGTC
>NC_082389.1:15111924-15131924 GCF_031168955.1 Gadus macrocephalus
CTGCATCTTTCCCCATTGGTATTGTCTTTATTATTCTACTTTTGGGATAGGGTTGGATAAAGGAATGGATTTCTGTTATCGCCTGAGCGGCAGCGCGATGGGGGATCAGCTGTCAGTCACCCATCTCCCCTCCAATTTAGCTCCATCTCACGATTTACATGATGAGAGTAAAGAGGCAGGGAATGTCCCACTTTGCTGGGGGAAAGGCCAGCTAGGGGTTAAGAGTTTGGGGGGGTTCAGGACTTTGAGGAATGGATGAGTGAAGGCGGTTGATATGGTTTGATGAGATGCGCGTGCGCATACACATGCACACTCACGCACATGCCCACACACAGTGAGGCAACCACAAGATCAGCCAATTATGAAGCAATTTTTAGTACTCTTAGTACTCTAAAAGTCTCTCTCTCTCTCTCTCTCTCTCTCTCTCTCTCTCTCTCTCTCTCTCTCTCTCCCCCTCGCGCACGCTTTGTCATTGTCCCTCTCTCTATCTCCGTGCCTCTGCGTCCTATCGACTTGGCCATCCGCCCCTCGTCTCTCCCTTGTATCTTCTACGGACGTCAAGTGTGCACCCGATCGCCGGCCTCTGCCTGGACATTTCTGTTGCCCCATTGCCCCCGTGTCTAACCGTTATCTCTGCTGTCTCTCCTCTCCCCCTCTCTGTGCAGCGTGTCCCCCAGGCACCTTCAAGTCCAACCAGGGGCCAGGCCTGTGCCTCCAGTGCCCCCCCAACAGCCGCTCAGCGGGGGAAGCCGCCACCGTCTGCATCTGCCGCAACGGCTACTACCGCGGGGACGCCGACCTGCCGGACGCACCCTGCACAAGTACGTCGTCCCCCTCGCACGTGTACACTCACACACACACACACACACACACACACACACATGCACACACACGCACAGACGCACATGCACACGCACGCGCAGCCGCACACGCACGCGCAGCCGCACACACACATGCACAGTCACACAAACACACACAGACACGCACAAAACAGTCACACGTCACACACACAAACACACGCGCGCACATGCACGTGCCCACGCACAGACAGACACACACCCACACACACACGTTTACCCATATAAGCAGGCCCATTCTCCTGTGAACTGAGACTTTTATTGAGCTGGCTGCTTGTTGATGAACAAATAAAAGGAAGAAATATATTTCTTTTATCGCTCTTGATTTGCAGCCCTGACTTGTTTTAGTTTTTAAACCCCTTAAAAGATAGCAACTTGTCTCTCCCTCTTAATATTCGCCTTCACCTCTCCTCTATTACTCTCCCAACATCCCCTGAGGTCTCAATTACTCTCAGAACTGTCCTGCCTGGGGTCTACTGAAGTTGCCACAACTATTCCCCTACTGCTCTGAGTTGCTGTGCCGTTATGTACAGGGCCGGCCTGTCCACATTGACACACAATGACATCGGAGGAGGAACATTGTTGTCCCCGTACACAGACCATCCACCAATTATTCTAGCATTACCAACCTTTTTGTGAAGCTTTCTTTCCTGTAGAGGCAACTATGAAAGCATCGATGTAGTTACACATTCACTTGGTCTGATATTCTTATGAAGCCGCTGTCGTACCAGCTTTTGAACAGGCGTGGAAACATTCTGTTCTTCTTTCTGTTATAAAACAGAGTTTGCGTCGTTCATTCCTTTCCGCTGAAATGCCTATTCCTCCCTCTCTGTCCTTGCATTCAGTTGAATTGAATGGAACCGACATGTTTATTTTAAGACAATCAAAAGGTGCCTTAAAGCTCTCCCGGTACCCCGATGTGGCATTTACTGTATGTCAGTTAAAAAAGACTTCCTCTGCCTATACACACCTCTGGGCTACAGATACTCTCAGTGGAACCAGTGCCTCAGTCACCTTGTGCATTTGTTCCTGCCTTCCCACGGTGTACTATTTGCCTCTCCGGTGAGTTCCTGTAAACTCCATCAGGTGTACAGTTTGTCTGCAGCTTGAGGCCGTCTATTTTCCCTCAGCGCACAACTCTTCCCCGCTTTGTCTAAAAATATTCCCACTGGTCACTGTTGAGCTTTTTCTGCAAAGCAGCCTGCGCCAACTTTTTAGTTTTATTACCTTTTCTTCATCTATCATCTTGTGTGTAGGCTCCACACTCCCTTTTTGATTCATTATTTATTTGATGTGAACCTCCCACGTATCCAGTCCACCCCTATAAATTGTGATAATGCCATGTGGACTTGATTTCGATCTATATTATCATTGTACAAAGACGTGAAACTCGGCTTCCCTCATAAAGAACCCGATGCGCTTGGCATTATGAAAATATTATTTCCGCCGTCTCGTTCATGGACTCCCAAATGCCAGCGTGAGTTTGACATTTTTCTTTCTCACAATCCCCCCTTTTAACCATCCTTTTACGGACTTGAAATCCAGCCATGTTAACAAAACCGCCTTATCCCATTTAAAGACCTCTCTGATCGCTGCAGTCCAGGCTAGGGTTCGCTTGATGTCCGCCGTGGCCTTGATCTGGGCAGGGCTCGCCACTGAGATCCTCCAACAGAGGAATGTTCTCAATACTGCCAGGCCGCTGATAAGGGGGCTCTTACAGTCACCCCGAATCAGGCCCAACGCTTCAACCGGCAAGAAAGGTTATTCACTTTAGCGTTAGCCATGCTAGCCTGGCCTAAAGCGGCGCAAGGTGTGTATGTGTATGAGAGATACAGATCTGGTCTGATGAACATTTCTGATGGATTGGCCCCCGGCTCTCCCTGGCAGCAGGGGAGCCTCATATTAATGAGAGAGAGAGAGCGAGAGAGGGAGAGAGGGAGAGAGGGAGAGAGAGAGAGAGAGAGAGAGAGAGAGAGAGAGAGAGAGAGAGAGAGCGCGAGGGAGAGGTTGAGCGAGGGAGAGGTTGAGCGAGGGAGAGAGGGTAAGAGAGAGAGGGAGAGAGGGTAAGAGAGAGAGAGAGAGAGGGTAAGAGAGAAAGAGAGAGATAGGGAGGGGGAGAGGTTGAGCGAGGAAGAGAGGGTAAGAGAGAGAGAGAGAGTGAGGAGAAAGAGAGGGAGAGAGAGAGGGTGAGAGAGAGGGTGAGAGAGAGGGTGAGAGAGAGAGGGAGAGAGAGAGGGTGAGAGAGAGAGGGTGAGAGAGAGGGTGAGAGAGAGAGAGGGAGAGAGAGAGGGTGAGAGAGAGATATTATCGCCCATCTCCTCTCCTCGGCTGCTCAACATACAGTGACCTTTGGGAGGTTTCCTGGCGCCCTTTGGAATCAGTAGCAGACCATTTCGCTCACTCTCTCCCCGACGTCCTCCCAGACTGACGTATGCTCTCCTCCCCCATGGGGCGCTATCAGCCTCCTATCTGGGCTACCTGCTGCCCCGGTGGGCTTCTCCCAGCGCGAGAGTCTGCGCAGGGGACAGGCTCGGTAGCGAGCAGACAGGGGGTGGGATGCAAGGTGGTGGTTGGTTTGGGGGGGGGGGGGCGGTGCTGATTAGTCCATGGGGAAGAAGGCATGCGGAACACCAGGGGCCCACCGCGAGGAGAGGGAGAGAAGGGAGGGAGATGGGGGAGGAGAGGGGGAGAAGGGATGGAGACAGGGGGGAGGAGGGGGGGGGGGCACAGATAGAATAGCAGAGCTAGAGCCAGGAGCCGCATGGGGATCTTGATGAGGAGGTTGCTGCAGGCGCAGACGAAGAGTCTGGGGAAGACATCCATCTGGTGCTTTACCAGGTATGATAGGTCGGGACAACAAACACACAACCCCCTAATGGCGTCCTCAGCAGGGGGAGGGATGTGTGTGTGTGTGTGTGTTGTTTCATTCTTGACAAAGTAATCATTGTGTTCCGCACAAATTGAAAGCAGACATGCAAGGGAACTTTGAGGAACTATTACAAGTCTATGATTCCGTACTCAAACGGGGGTTTGTGTGATGGGTTTGCAGGCATTCCTGGTTTGAACCACACTTATTTAGGATCGGGTGTCTCACCCCGTTAAGCCTTGTTGTCTGAAACTTCTGATCTCGGGGTAGACACAAACACTGGCTTTTTTTCCCGCAGGAAGGATAAACTACATGAAAGAACAACAGGGCTATCTGTTTGGCCATTCCCCCCATCTCCGCCTCCATATTGTTTTCCTCTCCTTCACTCCTGTATTCAAAGTGCGCGCTCCTCTCCTTGTTCTCGTTTCAAAAACAAAAAAGGGGGTGAGTCGAGCATAGCTTTTCAGAACTTCTCTCGACCACCTCACCCCTCTGTTGTCGTTTTGTGGTGTTGTCTGTGAAGCTGGGAGAAGAGGTTTCCCAGAATGCAAAAAAAAAAGTCAACTGGAGCGCTTCCTTCCTTCCGTAATCGAGTTGTAAAAGTCGGAGCCAAACTAAGTAGACAAAAAAGTACCGCCCTATTAGAAGCGCTTCCTGCTGGAGAGACGGCTTGCAGATGCAAATACATCGAGGTACAGGTATTTCCTAACAGTTAAAATAAAAAAAAACACTGGTACCCTGGAATCTACAACCGCTTGTTATGATTGGCTGAAACTGTGCTCACAGTATGTTTGGCACCGATCGGTGTTTGCTTTGCCTTAGGATTGGTTTCAGTGTTTGGTTGTAGTAGTTTAGGAGGGAGATCGTTTGATTCGCAATAGCTATTTATTTGGTAGAAGTCTTATTTGTATTTTTAAGAGACTAGTACATTCTGGGTAAGAACAGTTGTTTATATAGTTGACCCTAGTCTGTAAAAAGAGAAAGATAAAAATACAAATATATATCTTTAGTATTGTCAATCATGTTGATTCCAGACCCACCCTAGCTAGGTTACAAGGAGATCACCTGACAGCATGTTTGGGTCTCTCTGTCTGGGCTGCCATTGCGCTGTGTCTGGTGTGGGAAAACCAAAGTGCACACTGACTCCTTGTTTGTTACCAGGAAAGCACATGCGGCTTAATGTGCCGTCTCTGGGGACTGGGAGAAGGCTTTGATATTTCCCACAAGCCTCTCAACCTCCCGTATCACAGACAGACTCACCTCACGCACACACACACCGAAACACAAACACACACACCACCCACACATATGCAATCCCTCAATACCCCCTTTAATCTCTCACTCTAGACATCCTTGGTACGTCGTCGCCCTTAAAACATGTTTCATTCCATCCCTCACCGTGACACTTCATCATCCCTCCCCCTCTCACGCCCGCCCCATCCCCACACACAGGGACCCACTGCGGGGGGGCCCCTAGAGGCCCTGTTAAGACGTCTGCAAAGCAAACACAGTGGAAGGGGAGAAGGCATGGAGAGAGGGCTGGTGGGTGTCGGGTAGGGTTGGGAGCAGGGGGGGGGGGCACCCGTCCATCTAGCTGGGTGGCTGGGTAAACAAAGTGGCAGAGTGTTTATTTTGCGGCGGTGATGATGTGGCTGTGGGGGGGGGGGGGGGGGGGCTGGTGCTGTTGGCGGGGGGACTGGATGGGGGGTAGGCTACGGTGCTTAAGGAAGGGGGTTAGAGGACTTGATGTTTGCCAGCCTAGAGTGGAAGCGAGCGAGTGGGGGGAGGTATGGTGTGGCACCCTTTTTTGTTCAGCCCCAGCTCCTGTGCGGAGGAGGTGTTCCGCTCCGCTGGGGCGGCGGTGGACGGCCCATCCATCTCTGTATCCACCTGCTCTGGCTCGCAGCATTAGGAGCCAGAGCAGCAGTAAGCAGGGAGCAGGGGGGTCCGCGGCGGTCGTCACGGTTACCCCATGAGTCCCAATCACTGCTCAGCTCAGACCCCCATGTCAGCGCTAAGGCAGATATAAGGTGCACACGCTTCAATTGTTCCCAAGTTTTTCCCCTGGAAGCGCATGGCATGGAGGTCATTGTGTGCGTGCGCGTGTGTGTTTTTGTGGTGTGTGCGAGTGTATCCCCGGAGACAAAGCGCTTAATGAGGTGAACTATTTCATACTTAATGTAAAGCCAAATGCTAAATGGCCTTAACTGGATTAGTCTTGCTGTGACACTCTGTGCTATTTGGCTGACGATGAGGATTTTTTCTTTTTCTGGACCCCTGAGATATTAAACCACAGAATTCCCCTCTAGCGCTGTGGAAAACTGCGCCATGTGACGCAAGACTTTTGGGTACCAACGGCGCAGGGGGGGGGCGTCTGTGTGGTTAGTGGCGTTGGCGTGGTGCGGGCAACATGTACACGCAATGACGGCAGAGTGGCGTGGCTAAGTGAAGGCCTGGTTTAGAGGGCTGTAAGTAACGCTGGCGACAAATTAAATCCTGTGGCAAATTAAAACAGCCCAGGGCCCCCCAGTAATGGCCTCCAAATCACCGGTTAAGTGGCAGTCACATCTCATTTCTCATTCCCTTTCTGCATATGGGAGGCTGGGCTCTGATGGCGGCCAGCACATAGGATTGGGGCCTGACTCACCCCTGTTTATTTATTTCTTTATTCGTTTTCTTTTTTTTTGTCATCCACAGTCTGTTGTTTGAGCACATTGATACAGACAGGGAGCTCATGGGGGCATGAAAGCAAAATGGCCGACGTGCAGCTCATGTGTAATTGCCTCACGTGGATTTTCCGCATGACAACGGGCGTATTTATTTGTTCCCGCATGCGGATGCGAGGCTGCGCGGGACGGCCTGTGATTGATGATGCGGGCAGTACACACGGGAACACGTGAAGTGACTCTCTTGGAATCCCCAGGAGGAGCGAGGGGGAAGTTGTCCCACTTTCTTGATGCAGCCGATTTCTGCCAACACACACACTATTATGGTCTGTACACTACAGTGGTTGTGTGATGGCGACACGCAGCGCCAGTTCTCGCACGTTTCATTGCTCTTCATTTCTCTCTCTCTCTCTCACTCTCAAACACTCTCGTACTCTCCATCAATCTCTCTCATTTATCCTTTTCCTATCTCTCTCGCTCTCACTCCTTGATTGTCTCTCTCTATGTCTTCCTCTTCAGGCCCATGGTAGCCATTTTTTTCTCTAACCTAAATAGGTATTTTCTATAAATGGCCGTTATGTATCTGCAGGACATAATAGGTGCACCCATCTGCACTCACTCCCTTCCCATTTCTGCAGTGAATGCTGACCACCCTGTGCAAGACGAGGTGATACCGCACCGGGGTTGCCTTGGTAACACTGGTGAACTGTCCTTGGTGTGTGTGTGTGTGTGTGTGTGTGTGTGTGTGTGTGTGTGTGTTTGTATATGTTCCGGATGCTGCTTTGTCCTGTGGCTTTGCGGGCCAACCATGATCCTTTGTGTGTGTGCTGACAGAACTAACCACCTGCCCTCTGTTTCAGAATAGAATCTGAATATAAGCGCTGATATATAAGCGCTGATAACAATTGAGCGCTGCCAAGCCAATCCTGTAAATTGTGCATGTTATTATCCCCTGGCATGTGCCGAGTCATTTCAATCATCCACAAGAGGAAATTAGAGTAGGAGGAGGGAGGGGGAGAATGTTGAAGGTAAGGAAAGAGCCATCCAAAAGGAAATAAGAGGAGAATAAGAAAGAGTGTGTTGGAAAGAACAGTTATGAATTGAGAGAACACGTTGACTTATAAATAGCAAAACTCATAACAAGTCTGGGACAATTCAAACGAAAGGTTCACGGCAAGTGCAGTGGGCTGAGGTGTCTGTTGTTCCGTGCCCTGGTAATCATCCACCACTCAAACAAAACAACCGATGCACTATTTTCCAGATTTCTTTCTCTCGCCTAAGCGTCAAATGTGGGCTCTGCTCAAGCTGCTGGACTATGTACAAGGGAATGAGAGCTTGAATCCTGAGAGGCCCTTGCTTGATAAGAACACTCGACGCAACACTGGCTTCTACTTAACACCCAATGGTTGATAGACACGGGCGTCTCACTGTGTGATCTGCATTTGTGAGTGAGCGGAATAAATTAGCATTCAGAATGTGCCCGTCGTTAAAAAAATCATCCAAAAAAACCTTGAATCCTCAAAGCTGACTAAATGTGCACACAGTCCAGTCGAGAGGGACTGAAGTTGACAACATGTTTAAGTGTGCACCGGGCACCCACGCACACATCACCGCCACTCCTACTTTTCCATTTCACATTTACTCAAACATCAAACAAGGGCTTGTGAAGAAACACAGATACACCCCCCATCACTAAGGACACGCACACACGCACACACACACACACACACACACACACACACGCACACACACACACACACACACACACACACATACTCCAACGATATGTTGACGAAATGTGCCTTGCAAATATAAAGACGACCCCCCCCACCACCACATATCCGGCCTTCCCTCTCATCCCCCGGGCGCTCGCTCTGTGTCCTCCAGGTGTGCCGTCGGGCCCGCGCAACGTCATCTCCATCGTCAACGAGACCTCCGTCATCCTGGAGTGGCACTCGCCCCGGGAGACGGGGGGCCGCGAAGACGTGGTCTACAACATCGTGTGCAAGAAGTGCCGCTCGGACCGCCGCTCCTGCTCCCACTGCGACGACAACGTGGACTTCCTGCCCCGGCAGCTGGGCCTCACCGACACGCGCGTGTTGATCAGCAACCTGCTGGCTCACACCCTGTACAGCTTCGAGATCCAGGCGGTCAACGGGGTCAGCAACCGGAGCCCCTACCCGGCCCAGCACGTCTCCATAGACATCACCACCAACCAGGCCGGTAAGGACGCAGGCCCCCCTCCATCTCAACCCTTGTTGTTGTTGTTGTGGTGGTGGTGGTGGTGGTGGTTGTTGCTGTTGTTGTTGTTGTCAAGGGGATTTTATTTGTATTGTCACCTTCATCATAGTTACAGTCTCAAAGGTGCTTTGGAGGGCCGTATTATATAACATCCCATTAACCCTGAGGCCTTAAAAGGCCTTGATAGCCCTCAAATGAGGGAGGAGACCTTGAGAAGGCCCGCAGCAGAGGAAGTCCTCCTTCCAGGGATGCTTAGGACTGCAATGGGTGCAGAATTGGGGAGACGTATATGGGATCAGGGGTTATGCTTGTAGAAATGATTTGATTAATTATGATTCTTTTTTTTATGGGGGCAGCTTAGGTAATGGTTAACATCAAATATTATGGGGGGAGGATTGGCTAAGATTCCCTGGTTCTGGTTCTGTGATCTCTGTGGAGGATGTCTCTTAAGGAGGGTGTAGGACGTGAAGTGGGCCTGTGGTGGAGCAGCGGAACACCGAAACCCAGACTCCTTTACTGGGTCCCACTCACACCAAAATAAAGTGGCACTCCGTACATCACGGAGTGTTTGGGTGGGAGGATTGGGCAAAGGATATGAAAGAAGCCATAACATAGTGGCAGGACTTCAGACCCGGACACGCGGTGCGGATGTGCGGGTGAGAGAGGCGCATGAATGATGTCCTCTGCCCCCGATTCTCGTCTCTTTGAACTCTGCTGGGTTTTATTTACATATTAAGGCCGCATGAAAGATGGACCGATGTTGCCTGCGTCATCAACAAACATTCCAAAAAAATTCCTCATTTATTATTTGGCTTTCTCCTGATCCCGGCTCAGACAAACTTGTGATAGTTTATGGAGCCACTCGTGTTGAGGCTAGCAGCTCCGGGGACCCTGAGAAGGGCCTCTTGCTCCCCAAGTCTTGGGTCTTTCTTTACTTTTGTTTTTGGAGCCACGCACGGGCCGGCTGCCAGTCCCAACAACCCTCCCTTCATGGACGGCTGCGCCCCGGTCCGAACACGTCTGTAAATCGTCCAACTCAGATTCTTTCCGGCGGCCTTGCATCGCCGGCTCAATCGACTTGCTCGCTCACCGCACGCCCCGTGGAGGAGTCTCACAAATGATAAATATCCAAAGTCTAGAGGCAAACCAGCTCAGATATGGGTGAACTAGGCGTTGGACTTTTCTATTTCGCTTCATGTTTGTTTCGACCAATCATGTAGCTGGAGTTGTGGGATCTGAAGGCGCGGTGGTCGGCAAACGGCCAGCGCTTAAACTGTAGAACCGTTTCTGTGAAGGTTCCAAATCCGCACCAAGTGGACTGGCCACTCCAGAAATGAACGTATCAAAATCCCATTCTCAAGGCCTCATCCACTCGAGCAAATGATTTTCCGTCGGTAGAATATCCCGGTAATGAAAAAGGTAACAATGCGTAACTCAACCTCTTGCAGTTTTGGGTCCCGTCACAGGCTGTGCAGTCTCCCCCCCAGAAGCTCTGCCATAACACGGTAGAACTGCTGGATCCGAGATTACTTTAGCGTTATGCAGGTTCGATTCCCACCTGCATTCCTATATGCTACGTATCATTCCCCTGTCTTTCAACGATTTCATGTCTCTCTTCGCCTTCCTTTCCACGAGGGCACAGGAAGCCCATGGAAATACTTTATATAGACAGGAAGAAATAGAATTATTTCTCAATTCTGGGCTAAAATATCCGGGAGTACGTGTTAGCAGTGGTCCTGCTCTGCACAGTAGCCTGAGTGGTGCTAATAGCTGCCTGTGCAGACCAGAAGAGGACAGGTTGGGCTGTCTGGAAGGCTCTCAACAGCCCTTCAACTGCAGCGGGGGGAGACTCTGCCTCCACCTCAGAGCCATGTGTTAAAATACAAAGATAAGCACGTTATTTTTATGGATACGTAATAATAAATGTATATTTAATTATGTATTTTAGTGTACATCTAATTGCATGCATGTGAATGTGTGTCCAAGCGTTCTTCATTAGTAAGCTATTTTCAACCTTCTTTTTATCTAGATGTGTGTGCAGGCATGGACATATATGTGTGCATGCTTCACATGTGTGTATTTATGTCTTTGTGTTTGTGTGTTCGCATGATCGTGCTCCTGTAGATGCATGCATCCTTTCTGTGTATGTGTGTTTGTTTGCCTGACGTGTGTTTGTATGCATGATTGTGCTCCTGTCTATGCATGAATCATTTGTGTATGTGTGTGTGTGTGTGTGTATTCCTGAGCGTGTGTGTGTTTGTGTGTACACAGTCTGCAATATTCTCCTTGTGATGAAATATTAACTAAAGCATCCAATGGAAATGACAGTCCAAGGATCCTCTCTGCTGGCTACAGTGTGTTATTTCTCCTTCCTCTATTGCTATTCTTCTGGACTCTGACTTGTACACAGTAGCACCTACCAAGGGACTTCATTCTTTACCAAGTGGAACATTTAAATGGGGGCCCTTTTCATTACTATTACTATTGTGTCTTTCTTCCTTGGATGACAAAGTCCTCCGAAGTACTCGCCGATGGGAGCAAATATCAGGCATGAGGAGCAACGGAAACAGGGAGAAGACAGGCCTGTCAGTGGATTCATATTGTCAGTGGGGAGGGGGAGAGTTGTGGCCCTGGCCCTTTTCTTTGATTTGAGTATCTTACTTTTTGCATTTCACACCACTGCGAGTTGTGCAGGACCTGTGTGTAGGATATATATGAGGGTTAATGGTTAGCCGAGAAAAATGTGTCTCTTATATTCACCTTATGTTATATAGGGTATATATGGATTTAGAAACTGACATGATGCAATAATGTATACTGATTGGTTTACCCGTTCCCCATGCATTTGACTCCGAAGTCAGTCCATCAGCGCTTTGCATAACCAGAGAATGATGACTATCTCCAGGAGTAAAACTGAGTGGAATCAATTAGACCGTCAAACCAATCTTTAGGGTGGCTCTTCCTAATGGGGAAGCGATGTTCAGCAGCAGTTTGTTTGATTGTTAACACTGTGAAGTTGCTCAGGACATCCATATTGAATGATTTTTCAAAGCTCTCTCTTTGTCTCTGTGATTTCCTTTATCTCCATGGGGGAAGAGCATCATTTCCGGTAAGGCCTAATTTCCTGTCAAATGTAAGCTGCGTAGGTCGGAAGGCAGCTGTTCTCTCCACTGTTTAAACCACTTACTTACATTAAGCAATTCCAAGATGGCGGAATCTACACACGTCTGGTATCGCGATTCGCGAGACCATGAATGCATTGGCTTAGAGCTGAAAAGACCCTTAACCCTTATCATATCCAAAAGTCCCTAATAGTCATTTTTGTCCCAGAGTTTGACATCGAACAATAATGGACTGCTTAATGAAATTGTTGAGAAGTTAACTAAGCTGGAAGGCATACAGTGTATGATGACAGCCACTCTCTAAGGAATGCAATGAGTCAGCAAGACAGTGTTTGTCTGAGAAGAAACCAAGACACTAAATGGAGTCGGGACATGGCAGGAGAGAGAGAGAATGAGAGAGAGAGAGGGAGAGGTAGAGAGGGAGAGATGGGAAATGGAGGATTGTTTTATATTTTCATAGGGAAAATAAAACTTGAGTCAGAGTGAAGGAGAGGAAAATGAGGGAGTAAATAGCTCTGATTATCAGGTTGGCATAATGGAGCTAACTGTCCCCAATTGACAGGCTAATAGCTCTCCTGACATATAGACGCTAGAGGAAGCAATGGCTGCACCTATTGTTGCCCGTCTTGCTGCAGTAATGAGGTGTCTGGCAGCGGTCGACCCCACCAGCCGGGGGCCCGGGGCCCCTCGCTCGGACCTTTTGTAGCCAAGTAATTGCTCTGCCTTCAGTTTTCCGTGCAGGGATTCATAGGTGGATTCGGACGAGCCGGTAAAGGAAAGAAGATACTCTGATAATAAATATAAAAAGTATTGGAAACACCGGAGACGAAACAGAAGAAGTCTCTCGATGCATTTGATCTAGGATAGCACCGAGGGAGCTGTATCGCTCCACGTGTAGAGGGTGGTGTAAACACTACCAGGGTTAGGGGTGCCATTTCCACTAGGGTTGCTCATACTATGAATGTATGCACGCACGGTATCGTGTTTGACTCTATGGATAAAAGCCTCCGACGAATGGTAGATCTATATTTAGGGCAGATATCCACCACATGCACTGGTGGGAAAGTAGGAAAATAATGACTGGTTCTTATCGGGGTTTCTCAAAATAATGCAGAATAACTAGATGTTGACTCCTCGGCTATGCAGAGACGTGGCTCCGTCACAGTTGGCGCGTTGACACTCTCTTCTCTGGTTGACAACCTGACGCCAAGATACTGCTGAATGTTCCTCGGTTGGGGGAGGCGGGGGGGGGGGGGGAAACATGGGACTACCTGGATAATGGTGAAGCTGGGGATGGGGATGGTGGAGGTGGATGAGGGGAAGAAGAGGTGTGGGGTGGAGGAGGTGGAGGAGGAGTAGAGAGGAGGAGGCAGCTGAGGGGCTTCACAGCAAATCGAAGAATAGGCCATTAAACCGCCCTAGATCCCAGCGTGTCTCTGGCAGACTGGGCTGATCGATACTGTGATTTAGGAGTTCATTCACGGCCTGCACTCTCTAAGCACAAGCGCGCATGCGGACACACACACACACAGACACAAACACACACACACACAGACACAAACACACACACACACACACACACACACACACTCAGACAGTGAAACACACACAAACAAACAAGCTTACACAAACACACTCTGGTTATATACTGTCCACTCTAAGGCCATCTTTCATGGCCGTCATATATATCTATGTTTGCAATTGTACAGCAACAACCAGTGTTTGACTCTTTCTGCTGCATAATAATACAATCCAGCCGGAAAAGGAAAAATCCACGTCATTTTGTCTTTGTTGAAGGCATAAGGGCATTGCCAAATAAATGCTAAACCAAATGTCAAGCATTACTGAATTCACAACAGTGGCAGTGCCTGACTCAGTGCTAAGGAGGCTCTTGGAAATGTTGTGAACACAACACAAAATGGCAGCCACAGTCCAATCCATAATCCATCTATCCGGACACCGAAGAGACACCATCAATGGGGACACCGACCAACCCACATCTCATCTTCCTCTACATCTCCTTTTAAATCCCATGCCTGCGCCTTACCTTATCACCGCCCTGAGAGACGGGTGAGGGGACATATGGGTGTGGAAAAAAAGCAGCCATACATCTCCCGACCGCCACTGCTGCCATCTTTACTTGTCTTTCTTTAAGAAAAGGGATGTCTGAGTCTTAGCAGCTCTCTGATCTCCCTGGCAGAGGCTCCACGACCTAGATCATGTGCCAGTTCTCCCCCAAGACCGCAGAAAAAGCCTAGTATATCTACAAACAATCCTCCTCCACTTAGCGCCACTGTTTGGAGAGACGTTCCCACAGAAATGCAAACATCATTCCGACTCGGCCTTCTATGGTCAAATCACTCTCGGCTGGCTTTTTGTCCTCTAGATACAAAGACTCTGTGTGGCACAGTGAGATCCAAACAATCTTGCCGAAATGAAAGATTTTAGCATTCCGGCGGGGTAGCCCAAAAAACGGAAGAATCAACAACCAAAAAAAGAAAGGTTTGTAGTGAAATGGTCCATGGAGAGCACTTTTTTTTTTGTGACTTTTTGTTCATTGCTTTTCTTCATATGTTTGTAAAATGTTAAAAGATTCCTGGTTATTTCTCCAGTAAAAGAATTTGTATCAGAGGCCTGATGGCACTGAGTTTCATCATCTGAGAGGGATTCAATTTTAACATTGATATTTTATTTGCTGCCTGTCCTCATGAATGTTGGACCGGGTTTCTTGGCCAAGAAAGAATGGGCTGTGACTCATAGGCAAAAAAACTACAAAACCTGAGCTTGAATTCTACCAAGCAGCTCGCCAAATCTGATGTCCGCCAAACTGTTGTTTTAAGTTTGAGCTAAGTATGAGAAGGTATGCCCTGTTTTCCACGCTGTGTATTTGACTTGGAGCTATTTTTAAGATCCCTCCAGATGGTCGCTTTTTTATATAATTCCTCGAAGGAAATGCACTGAGCTAATCCTCGGTCATGGATTTTTGCAGAGAAGCCCATTACAGTGTAGTCACAGCTGAGTAACTCCCTCTGAGCACCTCCTAATGGGGACCTGTTAGTTACCTGGCATGTACTGAATTTGACCAGACATGTCCATAGCGGTCTCCCCATAGGAGCTACGCTGAGTGGTACGCCCTATGGGGAAGTGCATGGTTCACAAACTCAAACACTTAGAAGTGGACAATGGTACAGGATGCTCTTGTGCTTCAGTCTAGTCTTGTGTGTCTGTGACTGCCCACACTTGTTTATTTTTTTAAATGTGTGTGTCTATGTGTGTGGGCTATACTTGTGTATCTATTTGTGTGCGTGTTTGTGTTTGTGTTTGTATGTGTGTCTGTGGGTTTCTGTTTGTTTATGTGTGTGTGTGTGTGTGTGTGTGTGTGTGTGTGTGTGTGTGTGTGTGTGTGTGTGTGTGTGTGTGTGTGTGTGGGTGTGTGTGTGTGTGTGTGTGTGTGTGTGTGTGTGTGTATGTATCTGTGTGTGTGTCTGTGTGCTTGTGTCTGTGTGCAAGCTGCATCTACGGGTGTATAACTGCCCATGACCTGTCTCTGTTTGTACAAGGAGAGGTGTGGATAGAGTGGGACTCTGACAGAAGGTCATCTAACTAATTACTGCACAAATTCTGTCCAGTTATTTTACTTTGAATAAACGAGGCAGAACAGCAACGTCCTGCTGGGAATTAATGGTTGAAAGCCGTCTCTGAATGAAGAATGTAGCTAAAGCAGCCGGATGGACTTTAGCCAAGAAAACTCGGCTTGGTACCATGTACCAACATCCTTTTTTTTGTTTGGGGCATTTGGTTATTTGATTTAGAATAAGCTATTGCAGCCATGAAATCGTTTTTATTGGAGTCTTTGCAGAGTTTGGTTTCAAAAAGGAGGAGTATAGTAGAGAAAAGTAGTGTACGCATTTGATGCCACGACCTCCTTCTCTACGCGGCGTGAATTGTGATGACTCTGAGAGAATACAGGGCGATAACAATATGCAAGCTACGGTGGAGATCGGTGCCAGAGATGTTGAGCCAGGCTCATGTGTTGAACAGTTCAGCAAACATGTACTCGAACACGCCTTGTCTCTCTTCCCTCTCTTTCTTGCTCTCTTTTCTATACTATCTATTTTACACTAAATGTTTTGCTCTCTCTTCTATGCTCTTGCTTTCTCTGTATTGCTTTCTCTCTCTCTCTCTCGCTTATCCTATCTCTCTCTCTCCCTCTCTCTCTCTCTCTCTGACTCTCTCCCTCCCTTTCCTCTATCTTGCACTGTCCCTCTCCCTCGCTGTCTCGCTGCCTCCCCTATGCCAGATGCTAGCAGGCTTTGACTTTGATTAATGGTGCGCCGGGCTCTGCATTAAAAGCCAGGGGCAGCGAGTGGGGCCAGATAAAACTGGAGCAGGGGGAGCCACAGGGGGGAGGTGGAGCTGAGGAGAGTGAGAGAGAGAGAGAGAGAGAGAGAGCGAGAGAGAGAGAGAGAGAGAGAGAGAGAGAGAGAGAGAGAGAGAGGAGTGCAGAGGGAGGGAGAGGAGTGCAGGGCAACGCCGCCGATCACTGTCAGTGTCAGCCTCCCTGGGTGACGTCGGGCTGGGGGGGAGAGGTGTTGGGGGTGGGGGCTGGTACGTTGAGGGCGGTGGCGGGAGCGTTTCGCAGGGACAGCGGCGCATCAGTGAGCTGAACCTCAACCTCGTTGCCTGGGCGACACTCCCTGAGATGGGCAGTTCGCACTGCAAGGGACTGCAAGGACACAAGTCATACGTGCACTGAATACACCTCTACACTGTGTGTGTGCGTGCACATGCATGTGTGCTTCCGTGCCTGCGTGCGTGGCTTGACGGTTTTCTCAGACGTTGTGGACTCTCTTTTCTATCTCTGTTCCTCACATGATCTGCGTACCTGGATTTGAGGAAAATGAAACCAAATGAATTATTTCTAGGTTAAGGGCTGCTGTAAACAGTGTTGACGTGCCTTGTGGATGCCTCTGAGCAACCTCTTATATTTACACATATTTATACTCTTATATATTCTGGCGATGCTCTAATGAAAGGTCTAAATCCAGTCCATCAGCATGTAAAGGAGGACGCTCAATGCACCTGCGGTTGTAAGCCAAAAGGAAGATGACAGATGATCCACATGCAGCAGATATTTATGCGCGTCACGTTTGTGTTTGATAACCATCTGTGATCCCAGGGTACGGTTTAGCCACCGAGGAATCGCCTTAAACGCGCACACTGCCGGCAACACAAGGTTGTCTTCTGCAACAGCCACTGCAGCAGGAGGAAATACTAGAATACGCTCTCTCTCTGCTATTCAACAACTCAATTGTGATATATACTATAAATATACTACAAACAAATACCAGAATACGCTATTCCTGTTCCTTAACTCCCTATCACTACGTCGAAACTTATCATCATCGTCGTAGCGTTGGGATTGGTGATATCAATTTGCCTTTTTCTTTTGAATTTACATTAGAGAACAAATGCGACCAAAATCGTGGGTTTTCCCATCTGAAAAAAAGCACAATGCATTTATCTTTTCAGTCTACGTAATTTAAACTGCCAGCATGTCCTGCTGCCAAACAAACAGCCGTGTTTTTTGCTTTGTGGAGTCTGTGTTTGTCCACAAACAAAGCTTTGGAAGCAGTGAAGATTTATCAATTTTGCGCATCGAGCACACCTTGGACAGAACACCTTGGACAAGCAACCTTTGTAAAGCATACATTTTGCTATTAGTCTAGCAAGTAAAGATCTCAACATCATTGGAGGAAGCCAAAAGAGGAGGTTCTCTCTTAGTCCCTTCCCTCCCTATCCTGCACGAGGCAAAAAATTGATTTGATTGCTTTGTTCGCCGCCATTATGTTGTGGTTGTTTATTTTGTTACACCACAGACAACTCCCTTTCCACGCAAAACTCAATTTCCACTCCCCACCCCATCTTCCCCGCCTCTCCCATTTACACCCCCCCTCCCCCTTCCCCTTTCCCTCCAAAGGAGGAATTTGCGTCTGGGACACTCCCCAGGGCTTGTCCCAGATGGGGGTGGACATGGCTGGGTGGGGGGGGGGGGGGACAGTGTGTGCCTGTGGCTGGTAATTGATAATGCGGCCCAGGGCCCCGGCAGGCCGGGTCCTGGTCAATGGAGCGTGAACCAGCCTGAGAGGCAGAGAACATCAGGGAGGAGAGAGAGAGGGAGAGGGAGAGAGAGAGAGAGAGAGAGAGAGAGAGAGAGAGAGAGAGAGAGAGGGGGGGGGGAGAGAGAGAGAGAGAGAGAGAGAGAGAGAGAGAGAGAGAGAGAGAGAGAGAGAGAGAGAGAGAGAGAGAGAGAGAGGGGTAAGAATTCAGACTAGAGAAGAGTAAGGCAAAGCACTCTGGGTAGAATCCTACGTTCCTAATAGAAGCCATTCGTTATCCTGACTCACTGTTGCCTTACGTCCAGGTTTTTGTGAATGTTTCGGTGTATGGTTTGAATTCATCTGGCATTAATGATAAATATTCTTCCCTTTCTTTCGTATTTTTGACCTAATTTTAACAAATCCTCAGGAATTCGGTGCAATTAAAACAGAGTTGATGATGTTCTTTGCTTTAAAACGAGTGCATTAGGTACAAGTGCAGAAGTGTATTTATGTAAATTCCAAACTTATCTCTCTGACCTTTAAACGAGCGATATGACATCTCGGGCATTGCAGCTTGACCTTTCAATCCATTATCAGCCTCTCCCAACAAGAAGCAGAACACAAACAGAAACACTTTCACACTGCTGTACGCACACAAACACACTCACACGCACACACACACACACACAAGCGCACAAACACTGCCGTGCCCATAAATGCCTTGTGCCCGCTTTCCAATCCCGCGTCGTCTCTGGGGGGAGCATGTGACAAGGGGTGGCAGAGCGAGAGGCTGAAGGGGGGGCTTGCGACAGTGGTAGAGGGGTACAAAAGCGGTGGGCTGAGCAGGAGAGTGCTGAGTCCCTGGGTTAATTGACAGCCCATACGTGTTCACTCAGGTGTGCCGGGGCTTAAACGGAGCGTAGACGCATGCGGCTGCGGCCTCCCGCCTCACGGAAGACCCCCTTGCATTATTTGATTCCTGAACAAAAGTTTAGCACGCAGGAGAGCGTTAAACAGGCCAGTGCGGCTTGGGCCGCGGGGGCTTTCACCATGAATGGTATGTTTCGACGACACCGTGTAAGGATGAGTAGGACCTCTCCGATTGTCTCCTCGCTGGTAACTTCCCCGATGCTACGGCTGGGGGAGTCTGGGCGGGCACAATTGAGTTGTTGAATGGGCGTGGAGGATCTTTGAAATGACTTGCTTATCTTCTATGCGGCAGTACCCGTCTGCTAACTGTGCTGGGCTGAGTCTGACAAGACATGAAATGCCTCCATTTTGGGGGTTGTGAAACTTTGTGCGTCATTCTTTTTCTTTATTTTTTTTGTCCCCCAGCACCGTCCATCGTTCCCATCATGCACCAGATCAGCTCCACCATGAAGAGCTTCACGTTGTCATGGCCACAGCCCGAGCAGCCCAACGGCATCATCCTGGACTACGAGCTGCGCTTCTACGAGAAGGTACGGGTGCAATGTGTGTGTGTGTGTGTGTGTGTGTGTGTGTCTGTGTCTCTGTGTGTGTGTGTGTCAGAGAGACAGAGAGAGACGGAGACTGTTTCTACTTCATTAAAAAAAACGATGGACACATTTGAATACATTTTCAGGGTAAATCAGGCATTTGAACGCTTGTTATTTTGGGGATCTTTGCATAATGTTTGATGATCTTGTCATTGGCTGGTCCTGGATTTAACATGAGCGTCAGCATGATCGTCATGAATGAATTGAAAACGTCACGCTTTCTCCTACTTTGAATACTGGATCAACGCGGCTACCCCTGCCAGCGGTAATTCAAACAACAGCCAACGCACCCCCGCCCCCACCCCACCCAACCCCCCCGCCAGCCGCCTCCTCTGGACATCCCCCAGCCCCCCCCCCCCCCCCGATCCCCTCCCCTCCCCGGGCTGATAACATGTTCGGCGGCCGCGCTCGCACCCTCTTTCCCACTGTTCTTTGGTTTCCCCCCCCCCCCCCCCCCCGCTGAAGAGAACAGAGGCTGACCTCTGCTCCGAGACTCGTACACCACTACACCCCTTCGCCCACCACCACCCCCCCCCCCCCCCCCCCCCGCCCCCCCCAACCACCAGTCCACTACCAACATCCCGCTGTGAGAATGCATTGCTTCTGGGATGGCAGCCGCATCGACCAGTC
>NC_082389.1:15136924-15147247 GCF_031168955.1 Gadus macrocephalus
AGATCCCGTGATACCTGCAGTGTTGCCTGTCTGTCACTCCTGGCATGGCTTCTGATTGGCCAGTCTCCCATCTGCCCACCCACCTGGTACTCCACCTTAATTTAGCATATTAGGGTGTGGCAGTCCTAATCCCCATTTGACTGACAGCAGGAGTGGGCCTCTCATGGCTGGAGGTTCCTTCTGGCAAGGCCTTTTATTGGCTCTCCCAAATCCTATGCACCACCACCTGCTAGCCCATTTCACAGAGGCAGATGTAGGTTTGTGTGCGTGCGTCAAATAATCCCCATTTGACTGGCCGCATGAAAGGGCCACTCCTTGTCGGTTCTCCCTCTGGGGAGCCGCTCTTATTGGCTAACAGCCATCTGCCGGCTCACCTGTCCTGCCCAGAGTCAACAGATGGGGGTGTGGTTACTGGACTCACATAATGAAGGCTAGCAGAAAGAGGCCAGACCTTTAGCCCTGGTGGCCCATGGCTGGTTCACTGAACAGCATCCGGTGGGCCGGGGAACATTTTTGACTGATTCCAATTCTCCGCGGGGAGTCCCAAGAGTCGCATTCTCTTGATGCGACAGCGTGTTCATCCACTCCTGAAAGGATACCGCTCTGAAGTGCTGGTTCCGTTTGACTAGCAGATGACAAGCGGCGGCGTGTACCAGACACAAGCGGCTGGCAGATGAATCCGCCTGATGAATCAGTAACATTTGTACGTTCTTTAATTTGTAATGATGTGTTTTTGGTTCCCGAGCACAAAGGGAACAAGGGGGGAGCCCGTGGGTACAAAGCCCTGCCCCAAACAGCCCAGCCGGCGTTTGTCTTCATCAGACACTAAGTGTCCAATAAGAGCTAATGGGATTGCACACACTTTGTGTGTGAGTGGGGCGTGTTTGCCCACATATGTGTGTGGTTGTGCATGTGCGTGTGTGTGTGTGTGCGTGTGAGAAAGGGTGTTTGTTCATCTGTGTGTATGTGTGTGTGTGTGTGTGTGTGCATGTGTGTTTGTGCTATGAGCAGATCTCATAGCAATGTTTACGTCATCTTCTCAATGATAGAGCAAGCGGAATGATTCAATTACACCAAGCCGATTGGATAATGATCTCTCCCCTTCCCCCCCTCTCTCCTCCTCCTCCTCCTCTTCCTCCCACTGCTTCCCCCCCCCCCCCTTGTTCCTATCGTTTCCATCGCTCTACCCAGATAATATACCTGCCTCATGATGTGGAACATGTGAGAATCCCCGGCTCAATGTTTAGGACTGTTTACTGAATCCTTGAAGAGTCTCCCTGTCTATGTGCAACAGTTCACCTCCCACATACACCCTTCACCCACTTACGACACAGATGCACACTCTCAGCACAAACGCACACACAGACACACACACACACACACACAACCACACACAGGGGTCTGCACCTTTGTGTGGATGGAGGCACACGAAGCAGACCAGCTTCCTGCAGTAGTGGGCGGATAGTGTAGGTGCAGCCCTGTTTTCTGGCTGTCATATTGGCTCTGGGTTGTGGGAAGGTGACAGGCCTATGCAATTACCCCCCCCTCCCTCCCTGCAGATATGCCTCCAACTGTCCTCACGCAATACCGAGAGAAAGAGATAGAGAGTGAGAGACACATACAGATAGGGCGAGAGATGGACAGACTGACAGATGCAGAGAGACATAGAGGGGCCCATACAGGTGATAGTCACAGCGGGAATATGTACACATACCTGGACACGTTTTCCCATCCTTCCATGGACGCTTATTCATACTTAAAAAATACACTCGCTCACCTGAATCTATTATTCATGCATTATTATCGTCTATTACTATCGCACGTGGATCGTACTATTTTCAGCCTTCACTCTCAGACTTTTTATTCACCATCGTGCTTTTCATAAAGCAAAGGGAAAATGCTTGCATTGGAATTCCTCAGCAAAATGACCACAAGAGTTTCTAGCTGTCATAATTACACTATTTTCAGCATATGCAATTGGCTGTGCTCCACCGTGAAGCAGTGACGGTTAGCTCAGTCACTGGAGCACCAGTGAATGGAAAGCATGCTGCCAATACAAGCCCATCTGAAGAGATAAACACGGCACTATTTACATTACAATGCAGAGCTATCGCTCCTTTTAATTCAGAGGAAAATCATAGTCTTTAAAGGCCACACTGCGGTGTTTGGTTGTTGAGGTACGAGTGGGAGGTGTGTGTGTGTGCGCACGCATTTACGTGTGTATGTGTATTTTGGTTTGTGCTCAGGTTTATGTTTACCGCTAAGGCACCATTCTATTTGTCTGTTTCCTCA
Organism: Gadus macrocephalus; assembly: GCF_031168955.1. NCBI lineage: Eukaryota > Metazoa > Chordata > Actinopteri > Gadiformes > Gadidae > Gadus > Gadus macrocephalus. The sequence goes on from NC_082389.1 coordinate 15,139,217, forward strand.
GTAAATATTGTGCTGTTTTTATATATTTATATAAAATACCCATAATACCCATAAGAAATTAATGAAATCAGACACAGAGGTTGCACTTCCAACCTTAACTTTTGTGTGTATGTGTGTGTGTGTGTGTGTGTGTGTGTGTGTGTGTGTGTGTGTGTGTGTGTGTGTGTGTGCGTGTGTGTGTGTGTGCGTGTGTGTGTGCGTGTGCGTGCGTGTTTATCTGTGTGTGGGTGTCCACATGGTGGTCTTCCCTGATGGGGCAGTAGTCTTGTGTTCTCACTGAGGTCTCTGTGTGCGTGTCTCTCTGCAGGACCACGCCGAGATCAACTCCACTGTACAGCGCAGCAAGACCAACACGGCCAGGGTGGTCAGCCTGCGGCCGGGCACCGTCTACGTGGTGCAGGTGCGAGCGCGCACCGTGGCGGGCTTTGGCAAATACAGCAGCAAGATGTGCTTCCAAACCCTCACAGATGGTAAGCAGGGGGCTGCCAGGAGGAACGCTCACTCGCTACTGCCTCTTTTTGTCTCTCTCTCTCTCTCTCTCTCTCTCTCTCTCTCTCTCTCTATCTCTCTCTCTCGCTCTCTCTCTCGCTCTCTCTCCCTCGCTCTCTCCCTCTCTCTGTGTCACTCTGTAGCTCTTTCTTTCTCTTTAGCTTTCTTCTACTTCCACCATCGTTCTGCATTTTGCACCCACTCCTTCCTCATCTCCCTCCGCCCTACTTCCCCCTCTCTCTCTGTCTCTCACTCTCACTGTCACTCTCTCTATTTTCCTTCACACAGTTGTCTGTCTATGTATCTCACTTCCTTCTCTTTTCACCCTTGCTGCTTATAGCTTTCCCTCCTCTGTCCCTCTGCAACTCTCTTTCCTTCTCTTTCTGGCTCTTTCTCTCTCTCTATCCCTCCCTTTCCCTTCTCACTTTAAAACTCCATCTCCCTCCTCTCCTCTCTCTCCTCTTCACGCCATCCCTCCTCCTACCTTTTCTCTCAGTCTATCTATGCACCTCTCCTTGTACTTTCTATCACTCTGCCTTTTTTTTTCGCTCCCTCTTCTTCACCTGTCTCTGTAAACGAACAGATAGCTGGTTGTTCATTATTGAGACGGAAATGGTGGCGAAAAAACAAAAAAACAGTTTTTTTTTTATTGCTTTTTCCCTCGCTACAGCTAAATTAATTCAATTTGAACGGTCAGGTTTGAGAGCGGTTGTGTGTGGGTGCCTTTTGTGTGTCTTTTGTTTTTTTTTTTCAAAATTAACTCTGCTTGATCCAAAATGCTCAGCTAATTGTTTTATTTGTGCTGTGAAGCTAACCCAGAATGCGGCTGATTAGTGGCTGATGCGATGAATTGTTTGACATGTGGGGGCTGTTTTTCTCTTTGAAGGGGGCCAGGGAAAGGGCTTCAACACCCACTACGATGGCTACATCTATTTATATATATATATATAGATGAATTCACAGTTTACATTTAAATATGGTTTACGAGAATGCCAAAGATATATACAACCCCAAAACTACCTCAGCAGCTCATTTGCATATGGTCATTAATTCAGAATGTCATTACCTTTGGTGCGTATAACTTTTGGACGTTTTTTCTTTGTCAACTTTATTTGGAACGGACCTGCTTTATTTGAACTTTGTTGGACGGCGGTTCTGCTGGAAACGGTCTGGCTGCTCTCAGAGCGAGCTGCTGGACTGATGCTGTGCCTGGGCGGCTGTCCTTGCAAAGGCACTCTGTGGCACGCGGTCTGAAAGGGTTGAGGGTTTAAAGGTAGCGGGGAGTCTTGGATGACAGCGGTGACACGATGAAGAGGAGGATGATGAGGGTGATGGCGTTTGACGATCAGCCGTCTGTGGCTGTGTCCCTGCGTGGAGCAGATGTAGCGCTCGAGTGCTCTGCTCGCCCCGATGCATGCTAATTAATCTATCCTACACACACACACACACACACACACACACACACATACACACACGCACACATGCGCACAAACACACACACACACACACACACACATGCAGGTACATACACAAGCATACACAGATACATACAGTACACAAACACACACACACGCATTCACACGCACGCACACAAATACCTGCATGTGTGCACGCGCACACACACACACACACACACACACACACACACACACTCAGACACACACTGACAAACACACACATACACACTGTTCAGGGTTCATCTGCTGGCGCGTTGCCATAGCACGACACTCGTCAAGGCAATTATCGCCAGACGCTGGAGAAGTGATGACATCACACGCATCCAAACCTCCCCCCACTCCGGTGTGCCGCTTCCGTTCACATCACGCCCCCCCTCCCGCTCCCCCTCAGCCCCGCGCAGAGGAGCCTCTCTCCCCCGGACCACACCGTCGTCCATCACTGGATCTAATCCTCTTCCTCCTGCTGTCATCACGCTTTCATACACCTCCACAGTGTGTCTCTCCACCTTATCACCGCACGCACACACACACACACCTCCGCAGTGTGTCTCTCCACCTTATCACCGCACGCACACACACACACACACACACACACACACACACACACACACACACACACACACACACACACACACACCTCCGCAGTGTGTCTCTCCACCTTATCACCGCACGCACACACACACACACACACACACACCTCCGCAGTGTGTCTCTCCACCTTATCACCGCACGCACACACACACACACACACACACACACACACACACACCTCCGCAGTGTGTCCCTCCACCTTATCACCGCACGCACACACACACACACCTCCGCAGTGTGTCCCTTGACCTCATCAGCGCATGCACGCACACACACACGCACGCCTCCGCAGTGTGTCCCCTGACCTCATCACCACACACGCACACACACACCTCCGCAGTGTGTCCTTTCACCTCATCTGTAAACGCACACACACAAACACACCTCCGCAGTGTATCCGTTCACCTCATCTGTAAACGCACACACACACGGAGGCACACACAATTTGAGCATCCAGAGACATTCCTTATCACGGCTTACGTACACACACATATGCAGCTACGCACACACACACACATACAAATGCATACTCACACACAAACACACACACACACACACACACAAACGTTTGCGCAAACACACACACACGAAAACAGACACACACACACATACCTCATCATTGCTATATATTCTTCTCTGTCCCTTTCTATCTCACTGGCGCACACACGGACACAAACACACACACACGCAGAGATAGACACACGCACCCCTGCCAGTGTTGTTTGATTGGCAGGTGTGATGAGAAAAGAGCGATTGGCCTTGCCCATCACTGGTGTGACAGGATGCCACAGCTCCCGGCTCTCTAACAGCCTGAAGTATGGGGGACTAACTGATTGTAATGGAAGCTTATTTACCTCTGGGCCATGGTCGCCCTCTGATTTATTTCTCTTTTTATTTTTTTGCTTTTGCCGGAATACAAGATGACTATTATGAATTGTGTTCGGGGGAGCGAGAGATTCACCCAGAGCTCTCACACCTAATGAGAACCACGAGCAGACAGGCATGCTCTGAGTGGAGGGCCGTAGCAGCTGCAACATCTTTCACTTTGTTAGCTTGGAAGCGCCTTCCTAAACGTGCACATTGAAACACTTAGCAATTTGTGTCACATTTCCCTCCGAGATGCTGGTTTCTCTCAACCGCCACGAACAGGAACCATGTCTTCTTTAAAATCCCGTACTCTAGAGGGAATCGGATGCTTTGCTAATTTGCCTGAAGCATGCTAAAACATTGTCGCTGTAGCTATGGGCAAATACATGTAAGTGATGACGAGTAGAAGAGAAAACCAACCAGGAAACCATCTAATCTATTCTGCGAGTCGTTGAAGACCTTCTCGTGAACCGATGCTTAAATCCTCTTGTCTTCAAACGACGTTGTGTGACAGTTGGTGATTCACTTTAAATTACTCCTGCAGAACAGTCCAAGCCCTGTTTTTCAGTGTGATTCAGACAGCTGAGTGAGGAGAGAAATGCTGAAAGGCCCATTTTCTTCAGCACTACCATGTTTCTGTTTTCTTTCTCTCTTTCTTTCTCTCGTCACACCTTTTATTTGTCCTCCCACCTTCGTTTTCTGTCACTATCTGTCCTGGTCGTCTGTTTTTCCCTCCATTAAATGCTATCTGTCAGTCAGCCTGGCTGAAGCCTTTCAGCTTTCACTCACCGACGCCTATTAAGACGTTTTCTGGATGTTTCTTTATCCACTTGTAAACCTGGTCAAAACATTCCATCCCACTCCCTTTTTTATGTCCACCTTTCCTCTCTCTCTCTCTCTCTCTCTCTCTCTCTCTCTCTCCTCTCTCTCTCTCCTTCTCTCTCTCTCTCTCTCTCTCTTTCCCTTCCTGAATGTCACACAGCAAGCCTTTTATTTCAACACTTAATTCAAAACGAGTACACCATGTGCTTCCATGCCCCCATTAAACTGCACCTAACTATACACTATACTGCCCCCTCTCCCGCTCATGGTTATTCTGTATTTTTCCTTCCCTGCAGATGACTTCAAGTCAGAGTTGAGGGAGCAGCTTCCTCTGATCGCGGGGTCTGCCGCAGCCGGTGTGGTCTTCATCGTTTCCCTGGTGGCCATCTGCATCGTGTGCAACAGGTATACCATATATATATATATATATATATATATATATATATATATAACAGCCTTAACACTAATCCAGTCAGTCTGTGCTTTTCTGTCGCATAGCGCCTTAAGAAATCCTTTCAGTGCTGCACATCTCTAGACCAAATTGTAAAGCAGATGGCCTATACTTACAGCCACACACCTTTAATTTGAACATCCTTTTTTATTTATGGATCTGAATCATCCTTTTTTTTAACATTCGATTTTAATGGTCATTATTTTTGGCGGTAGTTGTATCACACAATTCTACATCAAAACTTTTGATGTACAACATTTGACGACAACGTAAGACTTCAAAAAGGTTAAATAGTCACAAGCAATGAGCACATCTGGCCCGTTCCTTAGAAGAAAAAACGGTCTCAGTGACGCCACTGATGTAATGAGAAAAGGAAGCTGGGTCAGCAATGCTGGCCTATTTCAAATTGAAAAACTCACTTCTACTCAAGGACTTAAAAAGGCTTCGCCCGGCCATGTTGACGTAGGAACGTGCTTGAGCAAGGCTCATTTAATCCGCTAACACCACCGCGTCACCGCGCCGTCACCTCCTCAGCCGCTCACTCTTACGATGAAAAAAAAGAAAGTGCATCCGTTTTTCTTTTTCCGCAGTGCTGCGTACAGCGAACGTGGAACCAATAAGTGTTCATCAAGCGAGCGCCGGTCTCCTTTGATGTTTGAGGCGGCGGCGACAGATGAAAAGCATAGAGATCCTATCAAGGCCTAATAAAATCGGCTCATTTCATAAACTTCATTTGCCACTGCTAACCCGCTGCAACTGATTCAATTTCAGCACTTTTTTCTCTTTTGGTAGGCCATCCAGGGACGCGCACGCACGCACAAACACACACACACACACACACAACCGTAGTGTAATATATGCCTTCGTCTGCACTCTTTCATCCTTCATGATGCGTTTTCTCTCTCTCTCTCTCTCTCTCTCTCTCTCTCTCTCTCTCTCTCTCTCTCTCTCTCTCTCTCTCTTTCTGCTCTCTGTCTCTCTCTCTCTCTCTGTCTCTGTCTCTCTCTCTCTCTCTTTCTGCTCTCTCTCTGTCTCTCTCTCTCTCTCTCTCTCTCTCTCTCTCTCTCTCTCTCTCTCTCTCTCTCTCTCTCTCTGTCTCTCTCTCTCTCTCTCTTCTGCTCTCTCTCTCTCTCTCTCTCTCTCTGTCTCTGTCTCTGCTCTCTCTCTCTCTCTCTCTCTCTCTCTCTCCTCTTTCTGCTCTCTCTCTCTCTCTCTCTCTCCTCTTCTCTCTCTCTCTCTCTCTCTCTCTCTCTCTCTCTCTCTCTTTCTGCTCTCTCTCTCTCTCTCTCTCTCTCTCTGTCTCTGTCTCTCTCTCTCTCTCTCTCTCTCTCTCTCTCTCTCTCTCTCTCTCTCTCTGTCTCTGTCTCTCTCTCTCTCTCTCTCTCTCTCTCTCTCTTTCTGCTCTCTCTCTCTCTCTCTCTCTCTGTCTCTGTCTCTGTCTCTCTCTCTCTCTCTCTCTCTGTCTCTGTCTCTGTCTCTGTCTCTCTCTCTCTCTCTCTCTCTCTCTCTCTCTCTCTCACCATCGGTCAATGTCTCTCTCTCTCCTACAGAAAAAGGGCATACACTAAGGAGGCCGTTTACAGTGACAAGCTGCAGCACTACAGCACGGGGCGAGGTGAGTCCGCCGCGTGGATCCCCATCCCATCCACCCACTCACCCACCATCCACCAAACACCACCGTATCGAAGCTTCACACCACCCATCTCTCTCTCTCCCCCTCATTCCAAATTCCCGTTTCTTTTCAGCATCACAGCATCGCACAAACATTCCCACGTACCTCGTAGAAATGCTGCATACTGTAGATGAGCCTCGTGTATGTGTCGCGTTGTCGTATGAGCGTCAGCCTGAACTGGTTTGGCGTCACAAATTGAAGGTTTTGGAGGGGGGGAAGGTGTCTCAACGCAGAGGTGAACAGACCTGTGTTCCGCCTTCGCAATTTCTTTTAACATTGATTGCTGTCAGTCTTTAAAAGCATAAGGGCTGGATAGCTTAGCTTCTGAGCCATGACTTGATCCCTCTCTCAGTAGAACTGAACCGGTCAGGAGAAGCAGCCTGTCGGAGGGACAATAATCGCGTGCGCCCTGTGCACAAAAGCCACGCGCGCACACACACCTACACGCTACACGCTGACACGCGCACATGCCCACAAAAGGCTACATTCTGTCCCTCAAATGAAAGCCTTACGCTGTGCCGACCCAGCACTCTGAAAAGGGGGTTCACTGGAGGGGAAGGAGTTTTGTCGAGGCTGACACCACAAAGCGTTTCAACACACTTACTTTGTGTCACGGGTGCAGCAGTGGCGGCCGGGAGCTCATTAAAAACACTGCGGGCAGGACAAAATGGCTCCGCGTTCCCCTTTTCCCCTTTTTCCCTTTTTCTTTCTGCGACTCTCAAAAGGGTAACTTCTGTCACAATAAATATAAAGGGGGGCTAAGAGAACACCAATTATCGTAAGTGGGAATAATAAACAAAAGGATGTTGGGGCGTTTGTTTCTTTTTCAAACTGAAACGTTAATCATCAAATGAGCAGTTTGAAGTGGGGGGGGCCGAGGGGTAGAAAATGAAATGAATTGCTGATAAGGACCCGTTCAGAGGAGTTATTTCGTGCAGCCATCGCGGAAATGCCAGCCAGTCATAACCGTAATGTACAACCGCCACCCACAATGCATTGTTCCTTCTCTCCCCCCCACCAGCCCTCCCATCCTCCGTTTTGAGTGACAGTTTGTAATTACAGTATTCAAGCTAAACAATAAACCCGAGAGACTTGGCCAATTGTTTTTTTGGGTGAAACAATCCCCAAACGTTTTCGGTGTCTCGTTGCAGCTGTCGCTGTGTATAATGCGGAGGGAATCTACGTCTCGGTAGAGCCGCTGTAGCATGGCCATGTGTAGAGCCCCCCCCCACCCAAACACACACACACACACACACACACACACACAAACACAGGTCTTATTTCTCCTTACTGTAGAGGTCCAGCCTGGGTGAGAGTGGTACAGCTGGACGGACATGCTCACGCTTGTCAAACCTTAAACAAATGTAGTATGCACAAAGCAACCGCTCCCAGTGGGAGGGAAGTGGGGGGGGGGGGGGGGGGGGGGGGAGATGGGTTACAGCTAAAAACAATGGATTTCTACAGGCTGAGAGGGAGGCGAGGTGTTGGGAGTGCAGGTGACGGGTAATGACTCTGTACATGCATACTTCCCACGCAGAGGCACCGGACAGTCCTAAAAAACACCAACAAAAGGAAGCAAGCCCCAGAAAAGTATTTTTGGGGATATTCCGAACAAACGTCAGCCTCTACCGATGTCGCGGCGGCTGTAGGATAGATCGAGAGCTGTGAAAGAGAATGCAGAT
>NC_082389.1:15147347-15209847 GCF_031168955.1 Gadus macrocephalus
CAAACGTCCACACGCACACATAGACACACAGAAAAATGCACACATGCGTCGGCGGTTCTCAGCGTGTGCGTGTTTATGTGTATGTGTGTGTGTGTGTGTGTGTGTGTGGAATCTTAAGCAAGCAGCTGTCAATTTCAATCAGCAGCACGCGTGTCGCCCCGGGCCCAGGTAGCCCAATTACTGGCAGACACGCTCGACATGCGGGGAAAAGCCAGAGCCCGGCTGCTATCTCCCTACATTCAAACAGGGGGGTGCTGAGCGGTGCGTGTGTGTGTGTGTGTGTGTGTGTGTGTGTGTGTGTGTGTGTGTGTGTGTGTGTGTGTGTGTGTGTGTGTGTGTGTGTGTGTGTGTGTGTGTGTGTGTTGCACTGGTCGATGTGTGAAGGGCGAATGCTGTTGGGAGCTGCTGCTGAGGCCTGGGCCACAGCCTCTCCCTGCCAGAGGATCGATAGGCGCGGCAGATGGAGGGATGAATGACTGGGAGGGGGAGACAGATAGGGGCACCGCGTCTGAGAGGGAGTGGGAGAGACGCTTGTTTTTTTGGGGAAGACAGCAGATGTCTAATGATCAACGGAAAAAGGAACACGCAGGCAAACAAGGTCGTGCTTATAAATATCACCTTCTCTTCGCTCCGCGTCCCCTCCGTCTCCGGTTGGCCGTCCTTTCACTCTCCTTCACTAGCTCCTTCTCAAACAAAGTACAAATAAACAGTAGAACACAAACATTTCAAAAGTACTGCCGTCCCCATGACCTGTTTCAATAATGTTTCTTTGGGTTTCTTATTGAACACTGAAGTAATGTTAATAAAGAAAACTACTAGAAAGTATAAAGTGGTGTTGTCTCTCTCTCCATGTCCGTTGTCCCTCTCTCACCCTTATTAACCATTATTTCTCTGTCTCTCTGTTTCTCTGTCTCTCCCACGCAGGGAGGGAGATCCCCGTGAGGTGGACGGCGCCGGAGGGCCATCGCGTACAGGAAGTTCACCTCGGCCAGCGACGTGTGGAGCTACGGCATCGTCATGTGGGAAGTGATGTCGTTCGGCGAGCGCCCGTATTGGGACATGTCCAACCAGATGTGAGTGTCAAACGAAAGAATACCTTCAAAAAAAAAAACAATTATAATGAGTCCAATGTTATTGTCGCCAGGCCGGCTCGGCTGCGCTATCTCTCAGAAACATCGGAAGTCCATTAAAGTCCATTAAAACACCAGGGGTAGAAGGAGTGGATGAACTCCTAGATACTGTAATGGAACTGCCAGTCCTCCACGGATGTGCTTCCATTATCTCCGTCCGCCACGGACAGATAGTTAAGCACAGCTCATGATAGTGGAAGTTACAATAAATCATAACTTTTTTCAAAAGAGAGGCTTTATCTCTTAAGCGCCATCGCCATGAAGATGCCCTTGATGGTGACTTTGAAAGTGAGTCTGTTCTGTTGAAGTCTCATCCACATCCCTGGCCAAGGCAGAGCAGAGTGTTGAATGATGGGGGAGAGCTTTTCCTTTGTTCCCCCTGTGTCCATTTGGACATGGTCCACAACACCGAATTCACAGACAGCAACCAAACCCTCACTAATGCACACCGTAAAAGCACACGCACGGACACACACACATAGACCAACACACACACCGACACAAACACATAAACAGACACCCACACACACAGCAGAAAATGATTGGACCCAGGCCCGTTCCATGAGGTCTCTCTCGGTGTTAGCGTTCGCCAGCCATCAGGCCTCTATGGACCCCCCCCCCCCCCTGCTCCTGCAGGATGGTCCAACCCAGCAGATGTTGCCTCAGTGGGCCAGCAGCACACACAGCCTGATGGGATGGACCACTGGCACCCCTCGGCACGGCAGGCTGCTCACGTCCTGCGCACAGGCAGCAGAAACGGACACACCCAGGGTGGCAGAGACACACACACACACACATACATACGCACACACATAGAAACACAAAAACACACATATAGACACGTGGGACTTCAACACACACGCATGCAGAGACATATACACACATACTATATGCACGCATCAATAACACAGGGCTGCACACACACACAAACACACAAACACAAACCAACTGGAACAAGAATGCACTCCCCAACGTACGCATGCATACAAACACAGACAAGACATACAGACAAAGGCACACACACGAACTTCTCCATGTGCTGCTATTTGTCAAGTTTCTGCTGAATAGTCCTCATCTCAGTGTCGAGGTTAGCCACACTAAGCTGCCTCTAGTTCGGAACCTTTCGCACTTAAACTGCTCAACGCAGCTGCATACTGCTTATATGGATATGATCCATTTTAAAATGCAAGCCAAATCTATGAGGCTTAAATGGATCTCCGTGGCTCCTTCAAGTCCATATCTCTTTAAAAGTGCTGTACTCGGAGAGAGGCGGAGATAGAATAAGTGGGATGAACACGTTTCTACCCGGAGATAACGTTACTTATGGAGCACTTTAAAAATAGCCTCCATTCTGAGTGCAGTTGGCCGCCCACGCAGGCGTGCAGCTTATGTTAAGGTAAACCAAACAGCGCCTGGCCAACGTCAGGAGCATCCTCAGAGCCAGGAGTTCCTCCTCTTCCCGCTCCTCCGCCCCCACGCCGCGCAGCTCTCGATGAGGCCTGCGTGGAAGACGAAGAAGAAGGAGCAGAAGAGACGGCGTCGAGGCTGGGCCCCTAGCCATGGCGTTATCTGCACGAAACACGACGAGACAGCGAGACAAGACCCTCGCCGCTACCGTCCTGCTCCGAGGTTCCCTCGCCTAATCGGCGGCTGGCACGCTCCCCTCCGAGACATGTGTCAAGTGGTCATATTCCACCGTCTTAATCATATGCAACGGGCCCCTGCACTGCCCCACACCCGCCCCTCACACCACTTCCCCAGGCAGCTCTTGAGAGTGACACTGGCTCTGTCCCTGCCTCCCTCCCCCTTCTCTCTTCATCCCTCCCTCCCTCCCTCCCTCCCTCCCCTCCACTGCCTCATCCCCTAGTCCCCTCTGCTACTGTCTCTCCAATTGACGCAAGATTGGCTGGAGTTAAGAGAGGAAGGGCACGTCAGGCCCAGAGTGTCCTCACAGTGTGTGTGTGTGTGTGTGTGTGTGTGTGTGTGTGTGTGTGTGTGTGTGTGTGTGTGTGTGTGTGTGTGTGTGTGTGTGTGTGTGTGTGTGTGTTGGTGCGTGTGTGTTGGTGCGTGTGTGTGTGTGTGATTACGTAAGCTTTCTATTGGGCGCAAGCCGTGTGTGTGTGCGTCGTCTTGTGAGTGTGCTTTTGTTTTTGTGTGTGGGCTTGGGAAGTTTGTGTGTGTGTGTGTGTGTGTGTGTGTGTGTGTGTGTGTGTGTGTGTGTGTGTGTGTGTGTGTGTGTGTGTGTGTGTGTGTGTGTGAACGAGAGAGAAAAGGCAGGCAGAGTTTAGCATGTCAAAGTAACAGAATAGGTGTCATCAATTACTGAGGCGCTGCTAAAAGCCCCCCATACAAATCTACCTGACTAACTCATTTAGGCTGCCTACAATGGGACCCAAAGCTCAGGGTACAATAGATTGCATTACGTTTGGAAGCATCTCATGGCTCACGTCCAGTCTTTAAAGTGGCAATCGCAAAGATGTCTGTTTTGTTCTCTTTGGCGACCCCTTTGGCAATAAGCGGTAATTGTTCCTAGTGATACAACCGTGTCGCCAGCGAGATGCATTTCATAATATTGCAAATTCAAGGGCTTTCATCAGCGGGCTGAATGCTCAATCCTCATTGTGTTTCCTCATCCAGGATTATTGATTTAAGAGGCCGTAATTTGCATGGAAATCTTTGAGAATGCAACTTTTTAGTGATTTTTTAACTCTAACGTAATAATTTGGTTTCATTGAAATGTTAAAGAACATTTTCAGTGTTTATACCATACAAAAATAAAGAGGAAAGTAACAATTGCTCAAGATGGTAAATTAGGATCATTTAGGATAAACACCATACACAGATATTTATTGTATTCTGTGTAAAAAAAAAATGGAAGAAAAAGCAAAAACTAAAAGAAATACATTTAAATACTCAACTTCAGCATTTTTTTCCCATGAATAACCTTTAGTGTTGCCCCCCCCCCCCCCCCAGGTGATCAACGCCATCGAGCAGGACTACCGCCTGCCCCCGCCCATGGACTGCCCCAGCGCCCTGCACCAACTGATGCTCGACTGCTGGCAGAAGGACCGCAACGCCCGTCCCCGCTTCGCCGACATCGTCAGCACCCTGGACAAGATGATCCGCAACCCCGCCAGCCTCAAGGCCATGGCCAACATCCCTGCAGTGTGAGCTTTAAATACACATACGCACACACACGCACGTACACGCGCACGCATACAAACAAAAAGCACAGATCGGCTGAGGCGACGCAAACAGGCTCACACATTATGCTCGGATAAAGACACACAATGTAATATTTGTGCGGAGAAATACGCTACCCTTAAAAACAAGCACACTTTAACAGCACAAACATATCTAACGGAAAAATATAAACAGACACCAAAAACTACGCAGCTGGAGTTACTATTTTCAATGTTGGGATTTGATGGACTGAAATGTGTGCAGGCATGTAGTAGTTAATAGTTAATAGTTAATAGCTAGTAGTTCGAGTAATAGTTTTTGAAGTATTTTGTTTATTAGGCCTACTGTAAATGTTTCATTTAATTCATTTGATACCAATCTGAACTTGAGTTTGAATTATTTGTTTAAACTATGTTTAAGCTTTGTCCTGATTCTTTCAAAGTCTCACGCAATGTGTGAAATCCTGTGTGGCATCCTGTGTCGCACCCTTTTCGTGTCTTTGCCAAACTCGAAAAATGATTGCATCACAGCCACACCCTTCCTCCACTCATCCCTTTATTTCTCTCATCCTTATTGTTAATCTCTTTTTTCGTTCACCCTCCATCTCTCTCTTTCTCATTCCCCTCCTCTCTCTCTCTATGCGCTGGTGTCTCTCCTTCGCTCTCTCCAGGCCTTCCCAGCCACTGCTGGACCGCTCTATACCAGACTTCAACACGTTCAGCTCAGTGGAGGACTGGCTGGCTGCCATCAAGATGAGCCAGTACCGGGACAACTTCCTCAACTCAGGCTTCACCTCCTTGCAGCTGGTGGCGCAAATTACCTCCGAGTGAGTTCACTTCAAAGGGCCACTTTTCTTCTTTTTCCGAAAGTAATTTCCTGCTCCAATTCAACAAACAAACATGCAAACACTTTTTTTTAAATCCATCACGTTTTGTGGAACGAAAGCTGCTTCTATACTTCAACTAAGTGCTAAGTACAGACAATATCTGTATTTAACACAGCCTTGCATTGAACCCTTTACATAAAGTCACTATCTATTTGCCTTCTTAAAATGCGGACGGTTATCTGAAAGCACAAAAACTAGGTTCTTAGTCCATAAGTAAGTAAATGCTTTATAAATCCCCAAAGGGGATCTTTTGTCACTACAACAGCATAACGAGAGAAAAAGAATTGAAGATAGGAATAATTTAACGCAATAAATGAATAAAGATGTAGATACAATTCAAACAAGGATAAATATAACCCTCTGTATGGTTCCATTCCAATAACTCCTGGCCCTCCCTCTCTGTGTATCTTCTGCGGCAGGGACCTGCTGAGGATAGGCGTGACCCTGGCCGGCCACCAGAAGAAGATCCTCAGCAACATCCAGACCATGCGCGTTCAGATGAGCCAGTCGCCCACGCCGATGGCATGACTACATGCGGCGCTGTCCCGCGACGAGGGCAGCATTCGGAGGGCCAACGGTGGCCCCCGAATGACCCCCGAGCCGTCGGAACGCGCCAGGGTGGAAACTATTGTCTTAATCTGAACCCAACCACCGCCACCCCCGCCGCCACCCCCGCCACCACCGCCACCACCAACACCACCACCACCACCACCACCACCACCACCACTACCACCAAGGAGACCAGGGTTCCTCATGAAGGCACGGGGGTACACTACACAGCGACGTGTCCCGCCTGCCCCCCAAATCCGAGTCCATCCACACCAAGGAAGTTCAGGGTCCAGACTTGGAAGTTGTCTTACTCTCTTTGAAGCCCCGCCCCCTCCTCCCTTACTCTCCTTTCCTTTGCCAACCCCCCTCCCCCTCCCCCCCAGGTCACTCAGAGAAAGACGGAACGATCACCTCGTGCTTAAAGACTGCCATTTTTGTTTTGTCACCACACACTTGCTCCTCCTGACTCCTCCTCCTCCTCTCTCGTCTTCGTTGAGGACAGCGACGCCTGGACCTCTCGCACTGCATCACGCATCGTGTTTGAAATTATAAATACCGTCTTGCGTAATATCTTGCCTCATCTGGGACACGTTAGACTGTAGAAAGTGACAAGTGTGAGACATTTAGAGCGGGCATGGAGGAAAAGGAGGCAGGTGGTGATTCCTCATCATATCCTGTCAGGTGACGCAGTGCTGCCTCTGTGATTGGAGGAGAACATGCCTTGAACTGGTCAGCGTCCAGTCAGCAGAGCTGATCCGTGAGGAAGGAAAACAAACAAAAAAAGCAAATAACGATAGAGGCGACGAGTTAGTGAACAATACAGGGATATACAGCTGGGTACTATAACCACATACTTTAAGCATAATATTTTTCTTGTTAAAAAGGATTTGAAAGTTGTTTTGTCCTTTTTTTACTTATGTGTCTGTTTCATTGAATTATGTTGTGTTGCGATCACTATATCAAGAATGTCTTTCCCGACCCCGCCTCCCTCGTTTATTTTTTTTTACGTCAACGCTACCTGTAGTGGTGGGAGGCCCGGGCAACGAAGGACCCTTCTTAACCAGGCCCCCCCACCCAGATTCAGATAATATACATATGTTTATCTCTTGCTAAATATAAATATATCTCTCTGGATTAAAGCCTTCATATTGAAGGTGACATGTATGAATATGTATGTAAAGAAGACTCTCTCTCGCTTGCATTTTTGGCAAAGACATGCTTAGTGACTGGGGGTTTCGGCGATAGACGAAAGACGGTGTGTAGATTCCTGTGGTGCACCACTTCCCTGCAGATGATGATATAATATAATAGACACTGTGTTATTTTGTCTCCCCACCCCTTTGATTCAAACGGGGTCATGAGGTGACATTCCAGGTGGGACTTTGAGCCTGGAACGAAACTGTATAAAGCATTGTGTACAAAGAACTCTTAATGTAGATCTATATGAAACTTGTCGTAGGGAGATACAAAGTAAATGGCAAAACTATCCATTGTTGGGAGATAATGTTTAAATGTGGGTGTGCCCATGCTGTCTATTGCTGGTGAGCACTTACTTGTACAGAAATGTTTTTTTTTTATTATTATTATTATTATTTGTTTGTTTCTTTATTTAGTTTTAGTTTTTTTGTCTTCTGTTGCAATCTGTTGTTGTTTGAAAAACGTACGCTCTTGGCACCATCCAGACAAGGGAAAGGATACTCCGCAATACGGCTGGCCAAGATCCATGGTAAGCATCAGCCCACTTATGCTAGTCAAACACTCAACATCAAATTGCTCTGTATCCGGCGCATTTCACTTCCGCCAAGCTCCATGTTGACGCTCTCGTGGGTAAAGTGCTCGCATCCTGGCCCTGGCTAGATTGTGTGCTCAACGGTGTGAAATGGTAATCAAGATGTTTCAAAAATTGGAGTTGGGAGTTTTTCTGTAGGCTTTTCCCTTTTTTGAAGATGTTGAGAAGGAACATCTGGGCGGAGCTTTGCCAAGCGACACCTGGTGCCAGCCTGATAAACATCCACTTAAAGATTCCCCCGGCTTCCCCAGCACTCCTAGCTCCTAGCCTGGTGCAGACTCCCCCAAATCCCTGCTGCAGCACATTCTCTCTCTATACCTTTCCTATACAGTGCAGCCTTGTGGAGAAGCCCATAGTATGCACCCGTGCCTGGGGATCAACCATGTTTTATTCATATACAACGGCTTCCGGCTGGAACGGTTGGGTTAAGGACAGCTTTGGGTTTAGCGGGGTCGTTCAGTTGCTAGCAGGCTTCCTGATTCCGAATCGGTCCCTCCGGGGGATTGTTTGAGACGTGACATGGCAATATTTTGAAAACTGATACATATATTTTGGTCTGAAATGGTGGTTGAGGAATGGTGCACGAGGCTGATTTCACAATTTCATATGGCGGAATGGGTTTTGATTGCGCCGTGATTGGCAACACGCTGCGGCGCCGTCTGGACTGCATCTGGCAGAAAGGTTAGGACTGCCTCGTTGGCATCCACATTTATTTTGTCCAATTTAGCTGTTTGCCTTCTAATCGGGCTCCGGTTGATTCTGGGCTGGGACAGAAAAGAATTCGGCTGAGATTCAGCATGAAATTCAGAGAACATTGTCAATTCACTCTGCTTCCGAACCTGGCCGTAAGAACCGAGAAGGAAATAAGCATTAGGATAATGGGATGCCAGGTTATGCCGACATGGCAACCACACTAGCTACTGTCAAATGGCCCATAACATTTGCACATTTCACTTCTTATAGCGATCCAAAAAGCATTGGCAACTATTTAAAGTCGGACACATGAATGACGACAGTGCTATCCACCTTGCTTCCAAAATTAGAAATTGATGGCAGGCCCATTAGCGGATTATTAAGTATACTCACCCACCATGCTCCAAGCTGCAAACTCCCCCTCCTCCTCTATCCGCTCTCCTCTCTCCCCCACCACCTCCTCCTCCATCGACTGTCCTCCACTATCTCCCTGGCGGGCTCCTGCTTGCTGGCAGCCCTCCAGGTCATTTATCCTGGGTGTAACCAAGCTGTCTGGGGCCAGGTTCTGGGCTCTCTCCGGGGTCCGGTCTGAGTAATGTTTGGCTCCGTTCTCCAGCGAGCCCGGGCGAGGGGAGCAGTCACCTGCAGGGACCCATCTGATGGGCATCTGATCAGTCAGGAGGGGGTTGGGGACGGGGATAGGGGAGACTAATGGTGGGCCGACGCAGACACACGCTCAGACACCCACAGGAACACACACACACACACACACACACACACACACACACACACACACACACACACACACACACACACACACACACACACACACAGACGCAAGGCTACATACTGCACACAGCGAGGAGGAAATCGGTTTTATCACAAGATCGTCCGGGAGCTAATGGTAATGGTGAGGGAGAGCATGTGCAATGTCGTCTCTGAAAGGAGGTGGATCGATGGGTGGAGCGTCCATACAAAAGGGATGTGAGAGAGATTAAGAAAAAACATTGCACACATGAGATGGAGTGAAGGAAACTGTTGTGCTGCTGCAAATGACAAAACAGAAACAGTGATTTTAATCGATAAATAGTCCCAAAGGCACCCTTTATTCACATTGTAGTTGCACTGTTTCCCCTTGAATCGGTGAAAAGGATTTGCGTGAGATTTAATTCTGACTTTGAAATCACACACCAAAAAAAAAAAAGTCAACCGAAACAAAGCCTGTGATCAAGTATCCTAAGCAAATTATTAATATTAATGATTCATAATTAATTTAAGTTGCGTTTAGGTCCACATCGGATGGGCCCAAATGATCCGAAAGTTAATTTCTCCTGTGTCTCTTTTTGCTCTCTTTCAGGCTATGGATTCGAGCCACACACCCACACTCTCTCTCCCTCTCTCTCTCTCTCTCTTTCTCTCTTTCTCTCTCGCTCTCTCACTCTTTCTCTAACACACACACACACACACACACACAGAGGCTACGCCGCCAGTCCCGGATGTAGACAGTCAAGCTGGAGGTGTTCTGGAAGCCATTTTGAGACGTTCAGATGAGCCATTTTCATCAAAGGCCTGATGGCCCCTCTCTGTGGTACACAACAGATGGAGAAACTGAATATTGAGTCACTGTTTGAATGTGTATGTGTGTGTGTGTGTGTGTGTGTGTGTGTATGTGTACTCTATGTCAGCGTGTGTGAGTGTGTTTGTGTGTCTGTGTGTGAGAGAGTGCGTGCACGCATATGCATATCGGTGCATGTGTATCCTTGTGCAAGGAAATGTTTGTGAGCGGGGAAGTATTTATGTGCACAGAAGTAGGCTATATTGTCTTACCTCCTTTTTCTGTCTTTATATAGCTACCACTTGTAAATTGTGACGAGTATGTGTCAACAGTTTGTAAGCTGTAACTTTCTGAGAACCATTGTACTAAAATGCACTCAATAAACGCCTTGGAAATCAAGTCAATCGTGACGTGGGTCTGTAATCACGTCAATAAGAATCGGCGGCGATTCTGCATTCATTTTGCCGTTCATTGTCATTGCAAGTGTGAGCAGGAGCTGATATTTTTTTGGGGGGGGTAAATCCTCGCCACCACAGCAGCTAAGTGTGCAGCCTGGAGTCTAATGTTGGGTTTTATAATGTCAGGGGAAATAAGCAGAGCTTGTCTTTGCCGTCAGCCCGACAGCCGTGTTAAAAGCCATCCGTCACAAACAAACAAGCCGTCACTTGGAGTACACGCGCGCTTCCCAATAAATGGCCCAGTCTTGCCAAGAAATAAGCAAAAAATACAATATTTTGACAAACCAATGGAGACGATCCGCCTTGCTGTAAGCGCGCCAATGCCTGGCACGCGCTCGTGCACACAGAGTGCACACACAGACCACACAGGTAGAGGAGAGCCTTCCATCTCGGCTGGGAGGGACGTTTTAAAGCTGTTAGATGCTCTGGAAAATGTGTGTGTGTTCTACACGGTAATGATATGGTTAATGAGGTATGCAGAAGAGATGGGGGGGAAAATATCCAATTCCGAGCATTACTCCGTAACTGTTTAAGATTCTAAGAGATTGATAATGCATGCTGGCAGATTAGCATAGAGGTGGCTGAGCATGCAGAGCAAGACACAAAAATGAAATATGAAACATGACACATTATTCATTCATGTTTGTTTTTTCTTTCATATTTAATGTATTTATTTCTACATTAGTTTTTTTGCTCTTCAAGCTTTAAACGGATTAGTATATAAAAAAGACTGCTCTCCATTCTATTGGTGTTGGTTCATATAGTAGCCACTAGCTTAGCCGCTGGAACTTGATTAGCTTCCTTAATCAGAAGAATGGAAGAAGCACCCATCCACTCGCGTAAGGGGAAACATTCCTCAGCGCAGACACCTTACTGCTCCCGAGACCCCACAAGGTCAGTAGAATGGCTTAATTGCATTTGTAGAGCTTGGTTAATAGTCAATTAAACAGCTATAATGGCTAGTCATACAGCTAATGTTCTGCTCGCTAGCCGTTTCCCTGGCCTTTTGCTTTAATAGATATTTGCTACTTCCATTGGAGTAATTAGCGAAACAAGTTCAGAAATTGCGGCATGCCATAAATAAATAAATGTGTGTTTGCTTGAGGCGTGAAAGTAGACGAAAGACGAACCGAAAGGGTCCCTCCAACATTAAAAGACAACGAAGGAGAGCATAACAGTCTCTGATGGGGTGTACCTCATCTATAATACAGTGTTTACTGATGACCGGCGGGAGTCAGCCTCCTTTATTTCACGTTAGAGTCACAGGAAGTTTAAAAAAAGTGACTCCTCAGCAGCAAAAGCCTTTTTCCCCTCCTTAATCAATATTCCCCAAGCAATCACCTGCAAGAGAAGAGCCTGCCGTTCAGCAGGAACTCCTGCGGAGAGGCGTAGGGGTTGTGGGGTTGTGGGGTTGGTGGGGGTTGGTGGGGGTTGGTGGGGGTTGGGGTGGAGAATAAGCAATACTTCCCGCAGTGCAGATCCGAGATGGGGAGAAGAGGAAAAACTTGGAGTGAATCCACAAACGGCCGATGAAAGTGGAACATTGTGGACTTTTTTAGAGCAACTGCAAAAGAAAAGGGAGGATTATGTCAAAGCATCGGTCGGTTGCGGCGGAGCGCAGGGCCGTCCGGGGCGGCGGCGGCGGAAAGGCTCCAATGGGAGGCATGAGGGCACAATTCTATCATCTTTGTAGGGTTGCAAACAAGAGAGAAAACGAGAGAGAGGAGAGAGAGAGAGAGAGAGAGAGAGAGAGAGAGAGAGAGAGAGAGAGAGAGAGAGAGAGGGGGGGAGAGGGGGGGAGAGAGGGAGAGAGGGAAAAATAGATGGAACTGCAATGTTTGAAAAACCACGGCGTACATAGCTAGGCGAGGGTTTAGTGTGCATCCATCCATCGCGTGTTCTACTTGGGAGATTGACCGAGGCCTAGAATCTAATCTTGAGGCTCACAGGCTGTGTAATGGCCCCAGTGAGCACTGTGCATATTTACCCAGATTTCAGGGAAGCTGGGAAGACTGATGATTCACAGGCGTCTGTTTTTCGAAGGCCGAAGTTGAGTATGGTTCATAAGATCTATTTGTTTCAGATCATAGTCTGCGCAATTTCAACCCCTGCCCTCCTTTAAAAAAAGAACTCTGCCTTGATTAAGAGAGATGCAATCCCTAAATGTGCACTACACCGTTCTCACATGGCAGACATGAGCAATGTAAGAATTGAAATATCCGAAAATGTGTCTTTTGCCGATTTATGTTTTCTTTTTTGTCTGCGCCTCAGTCCATTTGCTCTGGGAGGCCAGTCCAACCACCTCACAACAGTCATTTGAGTGCAGGCCTGTAGTCTATAATTTCTCCCTCCTCCATAAGCAGAGTAAGTGAAAATGCAGTGCACTCTGACTCATCCCATTTAGATGTCATGCTGTCTGGCGTAACAGTTATGTTGACCTTCAGCTGTTAGAATTCATTTTTCTTTTGTTTTTTTTTTGCTTGGCAGACATTTGTTTATTGCGTTGGTTGAAGTGTATGGCAGTCCCCCTTAATTTTTACAAAAGAGAAAGGAAACACAACATACGTCAGATAATGAACAATGTAAGCTAGTATAAAATATAAGAAATATATTAATGCAACATCAATTATATTATTATATTATCATCAGTATTAGAATACTTTGATTGCCTAAACAATGAGACATGCAAGCATTTTTCTTGGTTAAGTTGCAGATATTGGTAACACTTTATAATAAGGTGCCATAATGAATAGCAAACTAGTCAATACGAACCCTTTGTTAATATTTGTTAATTGTTACTAAAATATCTTTTTGGCACAAGTTAATGGTTTTTTTCACTGACCACAGAGTGTCACTGGTTAGGGTTAAGGTTAGGGTTGTGTGTTAGGGTTAGGGCCGTGTTTTATGGTTAGGGTTAGGGCCGTGTGTTAGGGTTAGGGTTAGGGTCGTGTGTTAGGGTTGGGTTAGGCACTTTGAGTCTGCCTTGTGTATGAAAAGTGCTATATAAATACAGTTGCCTTGCCTTGTCTTATGCAAACAACTAATATTTAATTAATGATGAAAAAACTATTAATTTGTGCCAAATAAATATTTTAGTAATAATTAATAAATATTAACAAAGGATTAGGTAATGACTAGTTTGCTATTTATTATTGCACCTTATTATAAAGTGTTACCCAGATATTTAAACATCGGACAGTGACAAATTGCTTGACTACAGCAGTCAACAACCAACATGAATCAACCATCAGATAATGTACAAACAACAACGGACATACACTAAACGCTGAGAGTTAAAGTGTAAAACCAATCTATTCATCTATTATATAATCCAATATGCTAAATCCTTATACTGATTTATAATTTGTTTTGCGATAGCCCCTGCTGTATCGGCGTACCCTGGAAAAAACCAAACACTTTATTTAGAAAAGCTGACAGTCACCAGAATCACAAAGGATCTTTCTTAATGGCAGAAGACCTTTATCCTTTGTGTGGGGAGAGAAATACAACAAGCACCTGGGTCAAATGAGATTTTATGTCTCAGAGGAGTTCATCAAATTTAATTATAATACATATAATTACCAAAGGCAATCTTCTGTGTGGTAGGAATAATCATTTCAGTGGGATGTTGACACCTGGAGGGACAAGACATAATTTCCAGACAGCTCAGAGTGACATTAGAAAGAGAGCGAGCGAGCGAGCACTGGAACCAGAGAGAGAGACTGTTGTGTTCTCGGCAGGGAAAATGAAAGTTACATCCCACAATAGCAGAGAGGGGTAAACTTAACCACTTTCAGACACCGTTAATGACATGCAGAAATTAAATGAATAGCAGGCGTGTTCAAGGACTGAATACATGGCAATTATCTTATTTTAAATTATTTTAATTTGCTTGATATGAATCTGGGTTACATCAATCACTTCGCGTTTAACATATATTCTAAATATACATTGTGTGGTAGACATTTACATTTACTCATGTAGCCTAGTATCTTTGCTTGCTATTTGCTTTTCATGTCTTGGTAGAGCTACTTTACTTTTTGGCGAGAAGGTTGAGCATCTTGTAATATCTATCCATTACACATGAAAGACACATATCAGACTGCTTCCTTCACTCCAGGCTGTTGATACTTAAGTTACTTTGAAGCCAACGGTTTACGTATCAAAATACATTTGTAAACCAGAATGAATTGATCATCATCTATCGATTCAGAAGTCAAACTACTTCTGTGTGATAAGCATGGTAGTGGAAGAAAACATACTGCTGCGGGCTAAAGTGAAGGGCCCCAGGCCCCACAGCGCCGAGGGCCAGATATGAAGTGAATGTTCGACGTTCATCAGTGCCTAAACATATATTAGTATCAGTTTAAGTGTTACACATTCATGTTCAAGAGCTGCTAGACTCTGTTGCTAGTGCAAGGCTTTTAAAACGCAGCTGTGGTAAGAATCAATTCACGTGAAGACGGATGATATGGTCACATATTAGTATGTTTGGAACAACTAGTTTAGTTCAGTTTTTCATGCCTTTCATACCGGGTTAGCGATTGCAAAATTATTTTTCAACATGGCCACATTTAGAATTCGTAATCAGGTATTAGGTCACAGATGATGTGAAATATTACAATGGTTGCAGCAGTTGGGAGGTTATAAACTGACAACTGTCTCGTTAAGGTCAGCAAACGTTAAATATGCATTAGGATACTCAAAAATGGATCCATAAGAATTTACCCAAAATACTCTGAGACATTATGATGGATTTTGTATGTATAATTACAATTTCTAGGAGTTGTTGACCGTGGATCTCCAAATGTGGTAAACTTGGAGAGAAATAGTTTGGATGGTCCCTGAGCCACATAGCCTTGCTCGGTTCGTTCTCAAGGTGCAAAGGGTTATATGGAGGGACGCCACACCCCCCACACGCACTTCCAGCAAGGGCCCCCCCGCCGGGCCTAATCCCCACACAGAGCCCCACTCTTGGCTCCGCCCGCCTTCGATCGCTGCGAAAATCAATGAAATATTTTCCCACCAAAATGAAGAAAGAGGAACAGCGGCTGAGATCCGCGAGTCAAGGTCCGCCTAATTAGGGAGTTCACACAAAAGGGCGTCTGGCTCCCTGCTCCCTTTCAGCCCTGGAACAAACAACAAGAAGAAGAAAAAAGAAACTGAAAGTCATGTGTGCGGCAGAATAAATAATGGAAAGTCTATTATGAAGGTCATAAGGCTCTCACTCTCTCTGTTTGCAACAGGGAACCTTGGCT
Organism: Gadus macrocephalus; assembly: GCF_031168955.1. NCBI lineage: Eukaryota > Metazoa > Chordata > Actinopteri > Gadiformes > Gadidae > Gadus > Gadus macrocephalus. The sequence goes on from NC_082389.1 coordinate 15,162,849, forward strand.
TTTCCAGCACACATTTTATTCAATTTTTTGTCTTTGTCGTCATTCCCCTATTAGTCGCCAGAATGCTAAAAGCCCCCTTTTAACCTCTTCTGTGGTTCCCAGCTCCGGATGTATGACGTGAAGAGACAAATACACTACAGTGACTGAGTCATGGTATCTTAGCCTCAGAAATCAAACTGTACTTTCCCTGGTGTGTCTTTCCACCAATTCATGGTATTGTGGCATCTTTAAAGTTCCAGACGTTCCTGCCACTGCCTTGATGATCTTGTGGGTCTTTTCCAATGACTTTGACCCCTAGCTGGTCATCCTATGCATAGAGAGCGAGAGGCCAATGAAAGACGACACTGATCTCGCCTTAATGAGGGCAAGGCTCATACTGCTGACAGAGGCAATATCGTATAAATACCTGTATCCTGATTGATTAATGCAGAAAAAACGTACATGAATTATTTAAAATCGAATTTCAAAGAGGTGTTCACAGAGTCAAGGCCAAAGCAAAGCCTGTCAGTTATTTGATAGATCTTTTGGAGCAGATTTCCGTAATGCAGGGAAGCTAAATATTGGTCAGGGATAGAGACCTAGCTCTTTGTACTGCCTGAGGTATTTGCAGATCCTCACAGGATTCAAGGGCTCCGGTCCGTGGATAATAGTATTCATGACTCTGTGAAAAAGTGGGATGCGCAGAATGTTGATACTTTATATGACGCTGTAAACCGAGAGCTAGAGAACTCTTACCGGTGACGACGGCGGCACACTTGACTTTACGACTCACCCGTGTGGGTGCTTTGGGTGAGGTGAAGATAAACCCCTGATAGTCCCTGGTTCTGATTTCTGATTGGCTGTGTCAAGAGTTGCAGTTAAAACACCCAATAAAGGCACATCTGTAGCCACATAAATCTTGGCTTAAACGTTAAAACTCTCCTCATCAAAAAGCCCCACTTACAAGTACTTGTATTCTGCAATTATAGCTGAAAAAAAGACGTGAGGGAATTATGGTCTAACAAGTATTTTCACTTAAAAAATGTTAAAATTAGCTTGCACATTTTTCATTTTGTAATACATAAATCATGCGTTGTTCAAAGTGTTAGTGCTAAATTTGTATCCTGCACCTCGATCTAACAACCATCCTGGATGGTGCACTGGATACTCTTGAAGCATCTTGTTTGAAGGACCGATCAGCGTTGGCTGGATGTCGCAGGTGGCATGAGCATATCTGGGGTTGAGAGGTAAAGACTGTGGAGAGAGGTGGGTTGAGACTTTGGAGTGAGGTGGATTGCTGGTAAACGTCTCTCCGGTTTCAACGTGCAGGAACACTTGAACCCTTCAACCGTTCATTTCACAGATGTATGTCTCTGATCAATACGCTGAAGAGCCGGCTCTTTTAGGATCACAGGAAAATGTCTGGCATGCTCCCGAGGTGCTGCTGCTAGGTGTGCATGTGGATTTTGTACACAATGTGTGTGTGTTTATGTGTGTGTACTTGTGTTAGTGCATATCTGTTTTGTGGCATGTGTCCATTGCTGGGCATGTGCATATGTCTGAGCCCTGTGTTGAAAGTAAGTGTGTTTGTGTGTCTATGTATGTGTTTGTGTGTGTGTGTGTGTGTGTCTGTGTGTGTGTGTGTGTGTGTGTGTGTGTGTGTGTGTGTGTGTGTGTGTGTGTCTGTCTGTGTGTGTGTGTGTGTGTGTGTGTGTGTGTGTCTCTGTGTGTGTGTGTGTGTGTGTGTGTGTGTGTGTGTGTGTGTGTGTGTGTGTGTGTGTGTGTGTGTGTTTGTGTGTGTGTCTGTCTATCAGTGTGTGTATGAATTTACAATGTATACGCCATTGACCCACTGCGTTGGTACGTATAAATCACTGTTGCATGGCAGCATCAGTGTGCGTGTGTGTGTGCGCGCCAGCTCCCCTGATGGGCGTGTGTGTGTGCGTGGGTAAGCCGTAACTCAAGAGGCTGGACGGAGCAGCGACTAAGTGGCTCTCAGGGGACCGTCGATCGGTTGTTAAAGACACTGGAAAGGGACACAACAGTCGCACCAACACACTTCCCGCCTGTAACCTCCAGATAGGCTCACGCACGCACACACGCACACACGCACGCACGCACGCACACACTCACATACACACTCACTCTCATATGCTCACAGACTCACACGCACCCACACACAAACACACACGCAGTCTAGTTGGCGGGTGTAATTGCTAGAGACAGTGTCCATGGCTGTAGAGACAATCCCAATGGGAAAAAAACAATAAATAAATAATTGCACAAATGGGTAAAAATCAATTAGCTCATTTAGCTTCCAAGACATGTACAATATGTTATTTTCCTTCATGGAATCTCTTGAAGACTTCACAATTAAGCAGACAGCTCATGACAATTTAATGTGGCTTCAAATGAGCTCCATTTCTCTCACTGTCCATTAATATAGATCCCCCCCCCCCCCCCCCCCCAACCCCACTAAAACCCACCATGCAGTCAGCGCCTCCATTACTTTGAGGGTAAGCGTTGTTCTAAACTCTAAACCACAAATGCCCCTTTAAACACACACACACACACACACACACACACACACACACACACACACACACACACACACACACACACACACACACACACACACATGCGCAAACACGCACACACACACACACACACACAAACACACACCCACCCACACTCGCATGATTACAATTCAACATGACTTTGATATGGTACAAGCTTAGCACAAGCAGCTTCAATCTCCTTCTTGTCCCCCTCCTCTCGACTCCTCGTCTCCTCCTTACGTGTCCTAACCCTCTGTCTATGGGGATACAAAGCTACACACACACACAGCACACAGCAGTCCCATGTTGGGTATCATCCACACCGATGAAAGAAGCACAGGAACGCCGAATGATAACCGCGTCCCGGGGGGACGGCCCCAACCACTCCGTCCCTCCAACTATCCCTCCACTTCTCCTTCTGCCAGTCGAGCCCTCCTTTCTGTTGCTCCCTCTGGTGACCATCCCCACCACCACCACCACCACCATTATCATCCTCCTCCTCCTCCTCCTCCTAGGCTGCAGAGAGAGGGAGTAGATGGAGAGGGTTATTGAGAGAGAGGCAGAGTGAGAGAGAGAGACGCAGCGCCTGTCAGTTGGGGCCCCCAGGCTTTTTTCTCCCTCGCTTGGAATGTAAGATGGTGTCATAAAGAGACCCCCCCCACACACACACACACACACACACACACACACACACACACACACACACACACACACACACACACACACACACACCCACAGACACACACACAAACACACTCAATCATCTTTATATTGGCAACCACCTCCTCTGTCCTCCGTCTTATCACTAATTGAGGCTCTTTGAGAATACAGAGTATAACTCCTTACGGGCAGGCTGGCAACATGTTACATGACACAACGTGACGTTTTCGACAGGCTTTTAAGCCAGTGTTAGTTGTTTAGTTTCATAAAATTGTAGAAAAGGAAAATACCTTGAAGGCAGTTGTATATATATATGTATTTTTGGGTTATTTAAACAAACAATAACCGATTTTTCAGTTTCAGCCTAGAAATGGTGCAATGGCAGTGCAACGATTAAGCCCTCCCATAATCCTTGCTGTACTGTGCTATTGTCACTCAGAATCTGTCCAGTGTGTCTCTTGGCTGAAGCTGCTGTGCCTGTGTGCCACTGATGACCCTTGACCCATAAGCCCACCTTATTGCTAACACCTGCCAGTCACCCGGGCGGTGGCCTCCATAGAGAGAGAGAGAGAGAGAGAGAGAGAGAGAGAGAGGAATAAAGAGACTCTGACAGTCGAGAGGTGAACGTGATATGCCCTCCACCCCTTACCCTGGCTCTGGCTCCTTAAGCTCCGTCCCTCTATTCCCTTAGACCCCCCTCTTGGTCTTGGTGATCATAACTCAAGGCCCAACCTTTGGCCCCCCTGTTTATTACATTGCAAAGAAGTGAGCTTTATACACAGAGCCCATAGGATGGTGATTGTGTGTGTGTGTGTGTGTGTGTGTGTGTGTGTGTGTGTGTGTGTGTGTGTGTGTGTGTGTGTGTGTGTGTGTGTGTGTGTGTGTGTGTGTGTGTGTGTCTGTGTGTGTGTGTGCGTGCGTGCGTGCGTGCGTGCGTGCGTGCGTGCGTGCGTGCGTGCGTGCGTGCGTGCGTGCGTGCGTGCGTGCGTGCGTGCGTGCGTGTGTGTTTGTGTGTGTGTGTGTGTGTGTGATGCATTTTCAGTAGAAAGGGAATCCTTACTGCTGTTTGTGAGTTGGCCTGTCCACAGTGACAGCCCACTCACCCAGAGCACACCTTTGGGGTGTCCTGCGAGCGACTCTCCACCTGCATGATGGTCGGTTTATGCAGCGGCATGTACACAGAGTTAATATTGGCTCCCCTCTCTCTTTGAGCAGCGTAATGATTTACTCTACATATTTGACCAGTGTCTCCTCTCTCCTCCCTCGACGTCAAAGAAGTCATATAGCCGTTTGAGGTTATGATGCCATGCGATCCCCGGGAGTCTGGGGTATGAATACGAGAGCAGCTCTACATCGCATAAAATTGAAACCAGAGTTTCCGCAAGTCTGATCCGCAACTAATAAAATGTTATTGGCCCTCGGTAACAGTCCGACTTTGCAACTTTAATCTCACGGATCTAAGGAGCTCTCTCTCGTATTACAAGCAAGGTTCGGTCAAAACAGGACGTTTCGGTTCTAGATTAAACCCGACAGTGTCTTCTGTGGCCCGAGCTGGCCCTTATCTTTGTTTGGTTCTGCATCATTGAAAAGCATTAGCGGCAGTTATTTTCAATGTTTGTTTATCTGCGTGTGGAACAGTAGGTACTCTCTCTCTTGGCTCTCTATCTCACCCCCGCTCCCGCTCGCTTTCTCTCTGGCGGCGCTACACGTCTGTGCTCCATTAGAATAGTTATTCATTCTACTCACAGTCCATCTCCCGGTACAATCTGTTGTCTGTGGGGAGGATATTTACGAAAATGAGCCCCCCAGAAGCAGCCGCACAATGCCGATAATAATAATAGAAATCTAGTTTTCTTTTTGATGCATGAACGCCTTTTAGATTTAATGGCCATATGCTGGAGGTGCTGTTGTGTAGCTGATGCCATTGTTGCTGATTGTTTTCTTCGTTTTCTTAGTAAACCCGCTGAGTGCTGGACAACGCACGCACCCAAAACTATAGCCATGACTAGTGAGGTGGGGAAGATGTTTAAATCAATGGCATGGTGAGCTAGTATGTTTTGTTTTTGTTCGGGTTTGTTTGCCCTGCATGTGTGCAGACACATAGGTGTGTTGCCTTGGTAGGAATACATATGTGTCTATAATATTTTTAAAATACTTCAGTCAGGTGTAACAAATGTTTTCCCTCAAGAGCACCAGAGAATTGCTGCTTGCCCGACACCAATTTGCTCTCGGCTCCCCTCGTCACTTGTCAAATTTTGAAAGTATCCAAAGAGCGGAGACTGCAGGCGAGTCCGACTCCGTGACAAAAGAGGTTTGGTGTGTCGAAAAAATATAAAAGGAGCTTTGCACATTGTGCAACTGTTTTTACGGCATTCCACAGCAGCACTGTAGCGCTGTTCATGAGCACCTGAAGGGAGAAAGCACACACACTATTCTTGGCAAGATGGACCGCCAGAAAAGTCTATTCATGTCTAATAAATGAGCAACCAATTATTATGGGCAGGGGGAGCTTTTTGTCGGATTCTATCCTTGTTTAACATTGAATTAGCTGCTAAATAACAGCTCATTACTAAATCTGCATCGCTCATCGACAACTTCGTTAAATCTGTCCTTCTTATTTTGTCCACTGTGTGTGTGTGTGTGTCTTGTGTTTGTTTGTGTGTGTGTCTGACTATAGAGCTTAATTGTGTATGCTGAGGGTCCCTCTATCAGACATGAGATAAGCTGCCTCCCTTTGGGGTCAGACACTTCAAGGAGGACCCCCTGGCTATCTCCAGCCCCCCCCCATTCACAGTCTCAATGGCGGCTTCACTCGCCATTTCCCTGAGACCAAACACACCACACAGAGACAGGGAGTTGTTTGAGAAATCAGCTGAAATCAGTATCTTAAAGCAGTCCAAATGTGTGTGTGACACCATGTGTGTGTGTGTGTGTGTGTGTGTGTGTGTGTGTGTGTGTGTGTGTGTGTGTGTGTGTGTGTGTGTGTGTGTGTGTGTGTGTGTGTCTGCAGGCTTATGATATGGGGGTATACAGTGTTTGTTTATGTGTGTGGATATCATCGGTATATGACTTGACAATGTGTTGGCTTTTACCTGCTAATGCCTAATTGTGTCTTTAGCAGAAACGGGACAGCCCTTGACCTATTGGTCAAAGATTGTTGGTAAAGGCCAACTGACAGCAAAACCTATTATAAAACCGTGGACTTCTTGTTGTGATATTGTGATATTGTGCTGGTGTGTGTGTGTGTATGTGTTTGGGTTTGTGTGTGTGTGTGTGTGTGTGTGTGTGTGTGTGTGTGTGTGTGTGTGTGTGTGTGTGTGTGTGTGTGTGTGTGTGTGTGTGTGTGTGTAATGAGGGTATCTGGGTTTAATGTAAGCATCTGTGTGTTATGTGTTTGTGATGTGTGTTTACGTGTGTGATAACGTGTTTGTAATGTTTGTGCGCGCGTGTGTGTGTGTGTGTGTGTGTGTGTGTGTGTGTGTGTGTGTGTGTGTGTGTGTGTGTGTGTTGTGGCATCCCGCCCCTGAAGCCTCGGCCTTCACGGTCCCGGGGGACCGTGAAGGACGGGGTGTACCACCCCCACCCACCAGCCGGCGACGGAGAGCACCGGGTCCTTCCCCCCAATCAGCGGGATGGGGGACACCTGGCGGCTGGGAGGAGGAAGGCCCGGAGCCCCTATAAGAGAGGCAGAGACACGCATGGACAGGAGAGGCAGAGACACGCACGGACTGCAGAGACTCGAGGCTCACGGAGACCCGAGCGCACCCTTGTCCTGTTTAACCACTGAAATAAACGCCGAAGTCGGCTTAAACCAACCTTTGCTACGCGTTTCACTGAACCCCGGCGCATTCTTCATTCCCGGATACCACATATGGTGGAGAATGCAGGCATCTTGAGCGTTCCCGCTACTACGACCCCACCATGCAGAACCCGGACGGAGCCGCGGCGTTGGCTGCCCAGCAACACCAGCGGGAGACCTCCGAGAGCCTCGCCCTGCTCCGCGAAGCGGTTCTGCGGCTGACTCAGCACGCCGTCCGCGCTGCGCCGACCGCCGCCCCGACCAGCCGCCTCACGAAGCTGGGACCAGAAGACGACGTGGAGGCTTACCTCGAGGTCTTCGAGCGGACCGCACAGAGGGAAGGCTGGCCAGAGGAGCAGTGGGCGCACATAGTGGCGCCGTTCCTCACCGGACCCGCCCAGCAGGCGAGCCAGGACCTGCCGGCGGACGTCGCCCGCCAGTACCCGGCGCTCAAACAGGCCATACTGGCCTACTATGGCCACAACCTCGCGGCGCGCGCGCAACGCGCGCAGGATTGGCGGTTTGACGCGCAGGGAGCTGTGCGCACCCAGATCGCCCAGCACAGCCGGCTGGTGAAGCGGTGGCTGACAGCGGGGGAGGGCCCCAGCCCGATCGACCGGGTGATTATTGACCACACCCTGCGGCGACTCCCGCCGGACGCCCGCCGCGTGCTGGCCCACCATCACCCTGCCACCGTGGACGACCTGGTCCTTCAGCTGGAGAACTGGCAGGTGGCCCAGCTCCTGAACGCCGGTCCCGCCCCAGCCCCACGGCGCGCCGAGACCCGCCAAGCCCCGAGGGGACCCCCCATCGGCAACCCGGCTCCCGGCGTCACCCCACTGAGCGGAGTACCGGAGAACCGGGAGGTGCGGCGCTGCTTTGGGTGCGGCCAGTACGGCCACATCGCTCGCTATTGCCCGAGGGGACGGGATGTGTCGATGCCGTCAGCGTACGCGGACCCGGGGGCGGACAACACGTGCATGTTGGCGACCTGCTGGACGCAGGGAACATCTGGGAGTCCGACCATCCCGGCGCGGGTGATGAACCAGGACACGCAGGCCCTCTTGGACACCGGCAGTGCGGTTACCCTCCTTCGCCCCGACCTGGCGGGCGGGAAGGCCGGGGACCCGATGGAGGTGGCCTGCGTCCACGGGGACACCCGGACATACCCCGCGTGCCACGTGGTAGTCCGCACCACCCATGGGGTATTCACGATCCGGGCGGGGATTGTCCCCCACCTACCGGTCCCCGTGTTAATCGGGAGGGACTGCCCGATTTTCCACCGGTTGTGGGACCCGACGCGGGAGCTACGGAGCTGGAGAGGCCCTCCCCGCAGAGGGGAGCGGGGGGTTCGGCAGGCCTATGGGGCCACCCGGCGTCCATCGTCCCCGGGGGAGCTGACGGCGGAGGACGAGGGATCTGAGGGGAACGGACCTTCCCCACCGGGGACCCCGGCGCGCACGGCGAGAGGATCCGTCCGGAGCGAGACACCGGAACCTACCCCCGACACCACGGAGACCCTCACAGCCTCCGAGCAACCAGACCCACCGGAAGACCCGGAGAGCTCCCCCCTTACTGAGTTCTCGGACTTCTTACCAGAGGGGGGGGAGGCTCGTCCCGACCCGGCCAGTTCGCCACCGCACAGCTCCAGGATGAGGCCCTCAAGCACGCCTGGAGCCATGTCCTGGTTCATGATGGGCAGGCCCGAGACTCGGTGAGTAACACACCACACCCGCACTTCAGCACCAGGGGGGGACTGTTGTATCGAGTAGCCTCCGGGGAGGGGGGAGTGAGGGAACAGCTAGTGGTGCCCCGTTCCTACGTCAGTAAAGTGCTTTTTATGGCCCACACCCACCTCCTGGGGGCCCACCTGGGCATGGACAAGACCCGGGAGCGGGTCCTAGCCAGGTTCTATTGGCCAGGGGTTAAGCGGGATGTTGAGCGCCACTGCCAGGGATGCCCCGAGTGCCAGCGGGTAGCCCCCCGGGCCATCGCTAGACACCCCCTCATTCCCATGCCCATCATTGAGACCCCCTTCGAGCGTTTGGCCTTAGACATCGTGGGCCCCCTTCCCAAGACCAGCCGGGGCCACCGCTATATCCTGGTGCTAGTTGACTATGCCACCCGTTACCCCGAGGCCCTCCCCCTGCGCGCCGCCACCGCCAAGGCGGTCGCCCGTGAACTAATGCTCCTTTTTAGCCGGGTGGGAATAGCGAAGGAGGTGCTCACCGATCAGGGGTCGTGCTTCATGTCACGGGTGATGAAGGAGGTCCTCAGGCTCCTGCAGGTGAAGCAGCTCCGGACCTCGGTTTACCACCCCCAGACAGACGGCCTGGTCGAGCGCTTCAACAAAACCCTGAAGCAGATGCTCAAGAAGGCCATGCAAGCCGACGGGAAGAACTGGGACCAACTACTACCCCACGTACTGTTCGCAGTACGGGAGGTCCCCCAGGCGTCCACCGGGTTCTCCCCCTTCGAGTTGCTGTACGGGCGGAGGCCCCGCGGGATCCTGGACATCGCCAAGGAGGCCTGGGAGAGCCAGCCGTCCCCCCACCGCACCACCATCGACCACGTGGAGCAGGTGCGTGACCGCATGGCCTGGGTGTGGCCCATCGTCCGGAGGCACCTCCAGCAAGCGCAGCAGGCCCAGGCGAGGGTCTATAATCGAGGAGCCCAGCTGAGGACCTTCCAGCCAGGGGAACTGGTTCTGGTCCTGGTCCCCACGGCGGAGTGCCGGTTCCTGGCCAAGTGGCAGGGACCCTACGAGGTGGTGGAACGAGTGGGCGAGGTGAACTACCGGGTCCGCCAGCCAGGGAGGCGGAAGCCGACGCAGTTATACCACATCAATCTCCTGAAGCAGTGGAGGGGGGGGGAGCAGACACCCGCCGACCCCGCTCCCTTGTCCCTGGTGGCCCGGCAGGAGATCCCGGAGGTCCCGGTGGGGGAGGACCTCAGCCCGGCCCAGTGGCACGACCTGGACGAGATCGTCCTCCAACATCGGGACGTGTTCTCCGACCTGCCGGGGAGGACGGCCGCCACCCACCACGACATCCGGACGGCGCCAGGCATAAGGGTAAGGGTTCCGCCCTACAGGATCCCAGAGGCCCGGAGGGAGGCCATACGGACCGAGGTGCGCCGGATGCTGCAGCTCGGAGTAATAGAGGAGTCACGCAGCGCCTGGTGCAGCCCGGTGGTCCTGGTGCCCAAGCCGGACGGAACCTTTCGGTTCTGCAACGACTTCAGGCGGCTGAACGAGGCTTCGGAGTTCGACGCCTACCCCATGCCCCGGGTCGACGAACTTATCGAGCTCCTGGGCCCGGCGCGGTATCTGTCGACCCTGGACCTGACCAAGGGGTACTGGCAGGTGCCGTTGACCCGGGCGGCCCGGGAAAAGACGGCGTTCTCCACCCCGGGGGGACTGTACCAGTACACCGTCCTCCCTTTCGGGGTACACGGCGTCCCAGCCACATTCCAGCGGATGATGGACCAGCTCCTGAGGCCCCACCAGGATTACGCGGCGGCATACATCGATGACATCATCATTTACAGCCCCAGCTGGGATATCCATGTCCGCCAGCTAAGGGCCGTGCTGGGAGAGCTGCGGAGGGCGGGCCTCACCGCTAACCCGGCCAAATGTCGCCTCGGGAGAGAGGAGACGACGTACCTGGGGTACCGGGTCGGGAGAGGAACAGTGCGGCCACAGGAAGGCAAGGTAGCCGCCATACGGGCCTGGCCGCAACCCAGGACTAAGAAGCAGGTAAAGGCGTTCTTGGGGCTGGTGGGCTACTATCAGCGCTTCATTCCCGGGTACGCCACGCTGGCCAGCCCCATGAACGACCTAACCCGTAAGGCCTTGCCAGACCGGGTCACCTGGTCAGAGGCGGCGGACCGGGCGTTCAAGACGCTCCGGGAGGCCCTGTGCTCAGAACCGGTCCTAATCACACCTGACTTTAACCTCCCTGTGATTGTTCACACAGACGCCTCGGAGGTGGGTCTTGGGGGGGTCCTGTCCCAGGTCCGGGCCGGAGAGGAGCACCCGATAACCTACGTCAGCCGGAAGCTCCTCCCCAATGAGCGCAACTACTCCACGGTGGAGAAGGAGGCCCTGGCCATTAAATGGTGCCTGGAGAAGTTGCGCTACTACCTCCTGGGGAGGGAGTTCACCTTGGTCACCGACCACGCCCCCCTGAAGTGGATGGCGGGGGCCAAGAATACAAACGCCCGGGTGACACGGTGGTTCCTGGCTCTCCAGGATTTCCGGTTCCGGGTGGACCACCGACCGGGCCGGGAGAATGCCAACGCCGACGCCCTGTCACGTCGGGATGCCTGTCTGGGTGGGTTCCCCAGAGACCAGGGGCTTGAGCAAACGGGGGGGGAGTGTGGCATCCCGCCCCTGAAGCCTCGGCCTTCACGGTCCCGGGGGACCGTGAAGGACGGGGTGTACCACCCCCACCCACCAGCCGGCGACGGAGAGCACCGGGTCCTTCCCCCCAATCAGCGGGATGGGGGACACCTGGCGGCTGGGAGGAGGAAGGCCCGGAGCCCCTATAAGAGAGGCAGAGACACGCATGGACGGGAGAGGCAGAGACACGCACGGACTGCAGAGACTCGAGGCTCACGGAGACCCGAGCGCACCCTTGTCCTGTTTAACCACTGAAATAAACGCCGAAGTCGGCTTAAACCAACCTTTGCTACGTGTTTCACTGAACCCCGGCGCATTCTTCATTCCCGGATACCACAGTGTGTGTGTGTGTGTGTGTGTGTGTGTGTGTGTGTGTGTGTGTGTGTGTGTGTGTGTGTGTGTGTGTGTGTGCGTGTGTGAGATAGAGAATATCATCAGGCATCCTGACCACAACCAAGAATTGATTCAAATGAATGAAGGTTCTCCGTTTGGCCACCTGGATCCATACATTTGTATACTGTATATCATATGAGAGCAGCCATTGCTAAACACACTAAAGAAAAATTAATACTGATGAGAACTGCTCAGAGGTGGAACTCACATCACCATGCGAGCAAGCATCCATAAGCATCCATAACCACACACACACACACACACACACACACGCACACGCACGCACACGCACACGCACGCACACGCACGCACACACACGCACACACACACATACACACACACACACACACACAAAGGCAAATCCCTGGACCATATGCCTATACGTTACTAAGCTTTGTGTGCCTTGCTCTGTATGTTGCCCTGTAAGCTCCTTTCAAAGGCTGCAATGCAGTGTTTCACGCCAGAATACACAGTAATAGTATTCCTGTGCTTCTTTCGTGTTCATCCTGCTGGCTGATGGCTCCCATTGCACCTCCTCACACAGGAATATTGTGATGACTTTAATTATCTTTAATCTTACCTCTCAGTATTGAAAAAAAGCCAGACAAACGAGAAGTACAAATTAAAAACACATTACCCTCATTGTTGTGTTAACCAGTTGCCGATGTATGAAATAGTTAAAACCCTGTTGGATCTTTGTCAGTGAGCGTTCTGCTTATTTGTTTCGAGGAAAAGCAACTTACATGAGAAACCTTCCAGCGTCTGCACGAATGCCATTACCCGTGCCGAGCTGCCTCTTATCAATGGAGGCTGTGCCTGTGCATATTGACGGGGAATTAGGGCACTCGGAGGTTGGAGAATACCGCAACTGCATGCCTCTTTCCATTGGGCTGCAATCAACCCAGTCGCAGCATTAAAAATGGACATGTGAAGACTCAGCAACGCATGGCAAACAAATTATATGTAATAGCATAGGATATTAACGCGATGGCATCACGCCTAACAAAACTCCTAAGGATCCCTCTGCATGTCTTTTTTTAGAAAGGAGATGAATCACATACATATAGAGTAGCCCTCCCACGTCGTCTGAATGAAGATTCTGATAATCCAGGAATCAGGAAGGAAGAAACTGGTTAATGAAACTGTCACCTAATGGCAGATGGATCAAATTACCTTGTCATTGCCGCTCTAAATGTAATGTCGTATAAGATCCCTTTAAGGCCTACAGCTTTAAAATATTTGGTTAAAAATGTTAATTAGCATATATCCATGGTACCAGGGAAGAATAAACCCATCTCTATCAGTTAAAACTTATTTCCAATTGGAGGCTGACTAGACTCCAAATGGATGGATATGACGTTTTCTTCTATTCTTTGTTTTCTAAATTGGAAAGTCTGGGAGATATTTTGTACCGGGAGGACTATTTAGAACCAGGACAGTGTGTTCTGGGGGAATGATTTTGCGGCAACCAATCACTTGTGCTTTGAATAATCATGCAGATGGGCCGAGATGACGGGATTTCCTAGAACAGAATGAGCCAATAACGTTCTCTGTCACTTCGTGCTCCGCACCTCCTGCCCAGCGCCGTACTACACATGGGCACTGGCTATCACTGTACGCCACCTTCACCAGTCAGAACTGATATTCAAACAGAACTTTTCAAACATGCAAAGAAAATTGGATTCACTCATTCAGCTCAACTGGAAGGTTTGTTCAAATCATGCGCTGCTAATGGTCACTATATGACCTATATTATGGGCTTGTTGCTTAGTTGTATTTGTATTTATCATAGGGAGCAGGCTATTCACAACAATTATACAATCATTTATATTTAATATACATATATGAAGCCAGAACAGGTGTTTATTTCTTGAAGCAGCCATTTAATCAAATTGGTGTACGCTTCAGTTTGCAGACCATCTAGAGTTTTGCAATTAACATCAGTATGGCCTTGACGCCTTTGATTTCCAAATATGACTGCGCCCAAACAGCTAACCCTGCTCTCTTCGCTCTTGCCGATCCAGTTGGAAGTAAGGCAAAAACACATTCTAATCTGAGAAAATCCTTCTGTGCAGATTTCTGTTAATCTCTTAGCATTAACTATTTCAGAAAAGATTAACGTGATTGCTTAACTCTCCTTGGGCGCCGCCATGGTTTCCTTTCCTCGTCAGACTGTGGCGCTCCTTGCCACCATCATGAGCTGGGACTCTCTCCCCCGGGCGCTGATTGGTCTTCAAATGGAATCGAGGCCAGACCGACCTGCAGAGAGAAACACATTGTAAAACTTAGAGATCGGGATGGTCAAACGAGGACAGGGGGGAGAGGACAAGGAAACCAAATAAAAAAGAGGAGAAAGGGGAAAAATACAACTGCAGAGAATATCGCAAAAATTCGATGGGAAACAGCTTCAGAGCCGGGAGAGGGACATAGCGGAGAGTAGAGGGTAGACGAGAAGAGAGGGAAGAGCAGATGAAGGATAAGGAGTTGGAGGCAGCAGGGGTTGAGCTGGGGAGCAGAAGAAAAAAAAAAGGAAAGAGTGAACGCAGTTCAAAAGAAGAGAGAGGGAATTAACGACCCTCCCCTCTGTGAAAGACACACGAGTCAGGGTAAAACTGGTGCGTAAAAACTCAGCCACAGACACAAACCAAGTGCAATAAAATAAACAACTAAACATCCTCTGCAAAAACCAACACCACAAAGAAGACAACGAATAAAGACACTACGGAGAGAGGAGAAGATAGGAGAGGAAGAGAGAGAGAGAGAGAGAGAGAGAGAGAGAGAGAGAGAGAGAGAGAGAGAGAGAGAGAGAGAGAGAGAGAGAGACAGGGAGAGAGAGAGGGGGGGGAGGGGGAGAGAGAGAGAGAGTGAGGGGGGTAAGAGAGAGAGAGAGAGAGAGTGAGAGAGAGAGAGAGAGAGAGAGAGAGAGAGAGAGAGAGAGATTGAGAGGATAGGAGGATGAGAAAAAACAAGAGTCAATAGCATAGCAGTGGTGCAGATCTTCCCTGCGTCTGCGTGCTGCTGGATAGGGGAGATAAGCGTGTCTACACATCCTTGCAGGAAGGACGACATAAGATGGATGATGTGAGCAAATATGCTCATGCTCATTCTATAACACATAGAGGCGGGCTGAGATGATAAGGGCACGCAGGCTGCATGTGTTTGTGTGTGTGTGTGTGTGTGTGTGTGTGTGTGTGTGCGTGTGCGTGTGTATGTATGTATGTGTGTGTGTGTGTGTGTGTGATGCATGACGATTCAGTCTCATCCACTGGCGTCCCATATATAGAGGCTGTGTGACCGGCCCTCCAACATCCTCAATGTTACTGTGTTGCTTTAAGTCACACAGACGCAAAGTGACAATTAACTTTTTAACTTGAACCCTGAAAAGATGAAAATGCATCCCTAATGTTTTTATGTTGAAATCCTTTCCCTAGACCAAACGAATAGACCAATACTGTGGGTTTGGTTATCATATTATTATTATAGATATGGCTTTATTATCTGTGTCGCACACACCTGGATCATGAATTGATTTGGCTATGGCTATTTTGATTCAAAACTTCAAGGAATGAAGCTTCAATGATAGCAATCGATGTTCAAGGCCTCAAGTCCCTTATACATCTCAGCTGATCTTAGTAACTTTTTGGATGTAACAATTTAAAACATAAAGCGAGATAATGCTCAAATCATTTTTAAAGGGAAACTGAAGCAAACAATATCAATAGTAAACACGAATGCCATTTAGTCATTAGTTAAACCAATGTCGATTAAAACGACAAACCCTTATTACAAAACAAACACTGGGTGTTTCTATTCAAGGTGACAGTTTGAGTAGATGTGTGTGTGATGGGAGGGGGGGGGGGGGGGGGGGGGGGGGCAAATCGGTTACTTCAAATCAATCCAACAGTTTTTCAACAAAAGTTGTTTCTCATGTATGTACCTTGCTTTGGGAAGAGAAAATAACTATAAAAAGAGAGCATCAAAGTTAGCCTTGGCGGCTTGCATCACTTCTATGTTTAGATCACAGGGAGCCTTCTGAGACTGTTTGTAGCCCCTTGCCTGAGCTGCACAGGTACGTGTTTTTGGGGGGGGGGGGGGGGGGGGGGCTACTGGGGCTAGGTTCGGGGGGGTAGGATTCTACCAATCGTTACAGAGGTGTGCTTTCTGAATAAGAAATATGTTGTTTTCTTCGGTTTTTGCCAGAACTCCAAGTGTGAATTTCCTAATGAAAAGTTTAGTTGTTGCATCTCGTGGGATCGTGTCGCACTTGCACTGATGCACATCTCAGACCACACTGCGTCTACCAGCATGCCAGGGAGTGTTAGTTTGTAAGTACCGTATACGTACACGCTAATGCTCACTGGCATTACCTTGGCTTTGGCATGCTAATATGCTACCCTGCTAATGCGCTGGCACGCCATGGTACAAAACGTGCTAAAGCCTACCGTACAAATATTTTTTAGGGGGCCTATAAAGCCAGGTCTAGGGTATTATTCGACTTCATACATTTTGGATAACTAACGTAACTTATTTATGTAACTGTTAAGTTTGGATAAGAGCAACAGACTCACTAGGAACCTTTCTGCTGCCATAAACACTTCACTATAAACAATATAATCTTTGCCGACAACTCCTACTTAATACATATAATAATTGCAACTTTTTAGTATTGTTGGTCCACAGACGAGTCAATTTAACATTGCCATTTTTCTGAAAGTGTGACCTGAATAGTCTTATGGCCCTGCTTGCTTAAATGAACCATATAGACAGGCGGTTTCAATCTCTTTGGTCCCTTGTTTTGTCTAAGACAGGGGTGTCAAACGTACGGCCCGCGGGCCGGATCAGGCCCGCGAACGGGTTTAATCCGGCCCGCGAGATGATTTTGTGAAGTACAGTATTGTAAAAAAAAAAATACAAATTTAAAAAAAGTTATAATTTTTTTTATAAAAATCCTTCCTATCATTACATGGATTGCATTGACTGCCACTGATTAATTTGTTGTACATTGAACTACTGGACTATTGTGTGTAACTGGAAGTCGCTTTGGAATGTAACGTAAAATGATCTGCTATTTTTCAATGAAGGAAACTGCTGTTCTTAATGTGTCCACTAGAAGTCGCAATAGCAATTATGTTAAGCAAGCAAACTTTATACCGGGGCTGAGCAGGGAGCAAGTATAAACAGGTAGTGCAGCTAGCCCGGAGCTACCTTGTCGTTCTGCCTTATACTTTCAACATTATGCGCTTTGGCACTCTCATTGCCCCAAAATGTCTCTGTCAAAAAGACGAAAAGTGGACACAGAGTGCAGAATTTTCCAAGAAAAATGGTCATCGTCCTTTTTATTCACGGAAGTAAATGGGAAACCTGTGTTTGGTGTGCTCACAGCATGTTTAATTTTACATAATTATGCCATATTTTTACCGGTCCGGCCCACTTGGGAATAGATTATCCTCCATGTGGCCCCTGAGCTAAAATGAGTTTGACACCCCTGGTCTAAGAGAAGAAATGCGGTTTGAGATAAGATGGAAAAATACCAGCAATCACAAAAGTCTGTCTGAGGGTTTATATCCTTGGTACAACTCTATCAATTTGAGCACCTCATTTTCAGAACGTCTCTTTAGGCTTTGTTTGAAAGATGCATCAGCCCTCAACACTTATCAAATCTGACACTCTGCTATCTTCATTGATTTAAAAATGCCACGATTGGACAGATTTTTATTTTTGCGACTATTCCCGATGCACTAAAACAATCAAATGTTTGGCAGAGAGTCTTGGCCACATTAGGGGAGTAATTTTAAACCAACTTGCAGACATCTCATCCATTTCCAATTACCTCCACCTCCCCTACTTCAACCTTTGCTTTTGTTATTCAGAGTCTTCCCTGCAAGCTTTTAAATGAGCTATTAACAAAATTTGTCTTCTGGGCCCGCACACACTTGCCCTGTTTACACAAGAGAAATATCGACATTCTAGAAATGTTATTCATAACTATTTTATTTGTATAGTACTTTTACTAAATATAATTTTCTAGCAGTTTGAAAAGTGCTGGAAATGCATCACAACTCTGACTAATCTAGAGAGATTAATTCCACATCCCGTCCACAACTGCCTTCTACCTTATATTGTGCCATACATTTTAATTGACAATGATGTTTCCACGACAGCTGTGAATCTTCACTAAAGCTTCCCAAATTCCCATCCCCCCCCCCCCACCTTTCATGTACCGCTCACCATCTTCATTCAGCACACAGGATGTCTGTCTGATTTGAGGAGCTTCAAGTATGCCGCATTCTACCTTTCAAAAGCTATGGGTTGCTAACTTGCAATCTGGCACAGTATGATTGATATATGATGTAATGTTTTGTTATCTAGACAATGGTATTGTATGTCTACTTTGTGTCTAAGTGACTATTCGGGGCCAAATTAGACAATCTAGAGCTGGGATAAGTTTTGTGTTAATTGTGTTATAGCTGTTGCTTGTGAACGTATCTATGGGTGTATTCACACCTGCTTTGTTTGGTTCGAACTAAACCAAAAAAATCCCTGGGGCAGATCTTTTGGGCTGGTGTGAATACAAACCATCGAACTCGGGCGCGCAACAAACCGCCGGTCCGAGACCCAGCCATTTTATTACATTTTTACGTTGTACTGTACTTTTATTTAGCTTATGTTGTCTTAAATGTATTAGGGGCATTAAAGATTGTGGTGTTGGTGTGGTGTTAATGGTGTTAATGTCTTATCATTTATCCCCACTGACTGCCACATATTTACTTCTTAACTGATTAAACCATCCCATCCAAACCAGAAGGAGAGTATGTTTAGTTTAAATTTAAACAACTTAAAATGACTTCTTAACTACCCATCAGTGTCTCTAAGTATAGACCTAAGGGGCTTATAAACAACCCGTCAGTATCACCAGCCCGTGGGTGTCTGCATGGAGTGGAGATAAGTTAGATAGTGTAGATAAGAGAGTTTAGCAGACAGATGCCAGTCCTCCTGGAACTCTCTCCAGAACCTCTCCTATGTCGGCACAAAGGCTCCTTTGATGTTTAAGACTTCAAGACGCATCATTTTCTTACCCCCCGTCTCTCTCCCCCGCCCCTTCACCCCCCTCCCTTCTTTCTATGTCTCTGTATCTCTGTCTTCCATCAATGTTCAATGCACTCTTTATGTTTACAAAAACACCTACATGAAATAAGACAGGTGTTCCTGTGTCCTGTTAGTGTTTTTATGCAAATGTCCGGTGGAAAACGCTCCCATGATTGGCCTGCCAATGGCCCCCATCTCTGCCGAGCAAAAAATCCATTGATGTTGAGAGACTTGAGATAAACAGGGAACAAACACAGCATATCCACTCTTGACTAGCATCCATGAAGATAATGATCAATCCGGTATTAGATAGGGCTGTCCGAATGTGACCTTTATGCAAAAATGTACTCCATCAAATGTCCTCCTGATGGTTAAAAACGGGACAGGGGACAATCAATGAACACCCAGTACGTGAGACATTGCTGTCTATGTACAAAGAATATCGGCAATTTCTAAATAAAGAGGGAAAAACTGATGTATGTCAACATTAGCACTATTGTTATTTATTTTCATTCCTCCCCAACTTTGGGTTGTGACCCGAAATGGGTTGCTGATCTGTTTCTACTGAGTCGCCAATTGGCAGGGTAAAATGCATAAAGCTGCTCTGTGAACACATTTTCCTTATTCAAATAGAAGAGCGTTCTTTTGCTACCCCCCCCCCCCCCCCCCCCCCCTTCTCGCGAACCTAGACCTGAAAAAGTTTTCTGGCCGTGGTAAGGTTGAGCGTGACTTATATGATGCTCTCACTCTTGAACTTGATGTCGAGGCCAAAATATAAGATTGAGCTGCTAGATTCTCTCCCCTCTCCTGGGCAGGTATACACCGCTAGATGCGCTGGACTCATACCAGTGAAAGCTTCCCAAATTCGATATCGGGACTTTCCTGGCGGGCGGTCATTATCGTAAAATGCTTGGGGTATCCTGCCTGCTTGGGCCAGCCTTTAAACGTTGACGAATTAACCAGCGCCTCACCAACAATTGATGGGAAAGGCTTTTGACTATGTTTTACGATTTCCAACAGCAAGAACAAAATAAGGGCTTATCTTCCACCCAGCGCCATTTCAGCAGACTTATTTTAAAAGGAAGTATTTTGGCAGGCAAGAGCAATCCAAACACAGATCCGGCCACAGAGCTTGCATTGAAGTTTCAAGTGTGGACGTCAGACCTGTGTTGGCGCATCTGTCGATCTGGCACATCTGATCACAAAAGTGTAGCAGAGGCCTCCTTGTTTTCACTACACTTCCATGTGACACTTGTAAAGCAGGCCAAAGAAAATGACTGCCACATTTTCTCTATTAGCCACTGTTCACAAAATCGTCGTTGTAATAATATAATGATTCCACATATATAATTTGTAGGCCTACCTTATATTTCACTACGTTGGCTATATTAATTACTGTATTGCATCAACTAAAGATACAATAAGTGCTGGCAATTTATTTAAAATGATTTTACTTTAATCATAGGCTAACTACATACACATACAACCACATTAACCTCAACCATTCATTTATTTAAAAGTGTTACTATACATTTATTGTTATTATAAGAGTGATTTTTGCTAAGATTTGGTTCTGTTCTGCGTACTTAATATACTCCCCACTCTAGCTGAGCTAGTGGGTGTACAGCTTACTGCTCGGGTTTTCAAGTTTATAAGTTTGTAATGATGTGGTGAAAAACTTAACATTACACTCAACACATTTCCGTGATGTTGAATGTATGATGAAATGTTGTACTATAGGGAGACACCGATTTCTCTTTTGGGCCTTGAGGTTTGGGAGTTTGCGAACCCCTGGCCGCAGCTCACTAGTTTTAAATGTTACTTCCACTACCATTTTCTTACAAACACATCACATCATTAAACACTTAACTGTTGCTGCTAAGTTAGCCTGCTATTTAGGCGTTGTTCTATCTGTTAATCACAAGGACTTGCATGGCCAGAGATGCTTTTTTACAGATATTTATGGAGCATGTGATCAAGGGATCAAGGCCTCATTAAATACTTCATAACGATAAATACATGTTTTAAATATACTAAGAGCAGAGATTTTTTTCTCATTTTATGAATTGGCAGAATGACAGATAGTGTGAGGAACCTTGAATGCGTCCCTCCGAAATGTTTCTGTCACTGTTGCTAACCTGTTATCTTGGGTCTATGCCCTGCAGTCTTTTGACAACGGTTGTTCGACCAGTTCAGCTGCCGCTCCTCCCCACCCCTGATGCCAACCTTGGTTACCCCTCCAGGAAGCAACCCAGCCCCAGCCCTGCTATCCCTTGAACCAGATCTTGGAAACAGTGAAATTTGATTCACGGAGAGAAATGTTTTCCATTTACTAATCTTGTCACGAGTAACAGAAAGGATGACACTACAGCCTCCCTTTGGAACAGGCAGTACTCACACTGAACCAGCACCTTTTGAAGTTGTTCAGACACTGTGGTACACAGAGACAACATAACAGGCTAGCAGAAGAGACAGACAAATTCAGGTTCATGTTCAAGGTTCACTTCAGTTCAGGATTTTTTTTTAATGAATTGACAATTCCTGCTTTTGATGCATTCTTACTAATATATATTATTTCAATCCAAGTGGGTCATTTAATTTACAATTGGTGTATTCAATAGTGTTATAGTATTTGGTAGGACAAGGGTTTCCTATTGGGGTTCAGGTAAAGGTTTGGTTCTCGCTTCTATGGTGTAGTTTAAGGGTAAGGTTTAAGGGTCATTCTAGAAATGTATCAATGTCATGTGAATTAATGTCGGTTATAAAATCCAGACCCCATCAAAGACAATGTTTTGGAACCAGGTCTGGGTAAACTTGGACCATTTCATAACCGTCTTTTTGAGGATGCAGTGGAGGAAGCTGTCGGATATCCACTCTGGAGACCTGGGTTCAAGTCCCACCAATGGCTTTCTCCTTTAAAAGCTAATGTAATGAATTGTAATAATCATGTCTGACCAGAGAGTAGACATTGTCTCAGTGGTGCAGCAGAGAGAACTGTTATCAGTTCTGGAGCCGGGTTGGAAATCCCGCCAAGCACAGGGTCCAAAAAAATGTAATGTTCTTTTATAAATGTAAGAATGTTATGCTAATTGTATGTAGTTGTCGAACATCAAGGAAAGAGAAACTAGAATATTTTGAAAAAGAAGGCAGAATAAACGATCTGAAAAGATGGCGATAACATTAAAAGATATAGAAAAATAATTAAGAGTAGAATATAATGAAAAAGAGGGATTGTTAAAAATGAGAGAGAAAATATAGAGCAACGAGAACATCAATAAATCGAGAAAAAGGGGATAAAATGGGAAAACAGAAAAGAAAGATGGAGAGTATGAGAAAATAGTTCAAAGAGAGTGAAAAAGATGGAGAAAGAGAAAGAATAAAGGTGAGTGAAAAAATAACACGTAAACCAAGAAAATAAATCAAGAAAAGGATGAAGGGAAACTCAAGAAAGCCTATGGCTAAAGAAAATTAAAAAGTGGTTTGTTTTATCTCTGCTGCTCTGCTCTGTCGATTTTCTCCTTTTCTCTTTTCTCTGCATTATCTTCGTCTGGAGAAAATTACATTTAGAAACACATAGAAACATTTCTAAAAGTACATCTTTGTGTTAGGTTGCCATGTAGCTCTTTCTTAGCAGGACTTGGACCTGGATGTGCAGATATGATAGCCAACAGCTCTATCCGCTGCAAATCTAAGACATTGTCTTCAAGCAAACTTTACACGTCATTGCAACATTTTCGAATTGACATCATTACATTCGGGTGGTTGTAGGGTGAATGTTTGGGTTTAGGGCCTCGGCTTTTTAGTGTGTGCCTCAGAGTCCTCTGACAGGGCCTCAGACAGGGCATTGCGGATCGTAGATGGCTTTATCTGATCCCAGGATGGGCGCCAGAGGCACCGGGGTCCGGATTCCCCGAAAAACCACCCCAGGAGGACCTCCGACGGGGCCCAAAAAGGCTTCCAGGGGCTCATGGTACCAGGCGGGGCCCCTTTCTGAATTATTCCCCAGGGTGTTTATAAGATATTTATTGTGAATAGAATGAAACACAATATGGTAAAGTAATGACCAATGGACTGGAGGGACCCCACTTATGCCTAAGGTCCACCAACTGGCTCCTAAGTGTTGACAACCATCAGCAAGCGTCCCCAGACTCTTAACCACTCCCATTGGCAACTCAACCTTATTTTATTAGTTTGTTAAGTGAAAAGCAAAAAGGGCAGTGATAGTGCTTTTTCATGCCAACATCCGTATTTCCCGTATACGACGTTGACGAGAAACCGCTAATATACTTAGTGCACCGACCCACAGCGAGAGAGGCGAGACCAAGGAATATTCTAAGACGTTGTTTAGAGAAAAAACAACAACCAAGAAATCCTAACATACTAGAAATCCAAGAAGGTTTAATGGGATTTAGGATTTTGGTACTTTCTTTCTTTGAATTCAAGTTTCAACGTGACCTGTTATGACCCATGTCACAGAGCCCCCCCCCAGTAGACCGCGGGATCACAGGCCATGACTGCGAGCAGTGTGGGCTCTTTCATTGCGCTGGCAGGTGGACGACTGGATGTGTTGCTCAGGTGGGGGGCCGAGCGGGCCCCCGCTGCACTGGCCTGCCATCCTGTTGAAATAACGTTTCCATTGTTAGGCACAGGTCTTTCAGGCCTGGCTTCAAAAGGTTCAAGACCCATTGTTCTGACAGGTAACAGAATCTCTTTTGTTTCCCTGGCAGCCCTTGCAAAGTATGAAACATGATTTATCAGTCTGAACTATTCCAACCAGTCCAACACTAAATTCATCTAAAACGTTGGTTTTCCTTTTGGGCTCATGCTGCGATAACTGTGTGTATCCACTACGGTTGGTGGACGGGTTGTACGTTTTTTTCCGGATTGGATAAAATTGACAATTAGGGAATACGTGAGTGCACATTAACGTTGTCAAATTAACAATCTAAATAGAAAAAAACAACATCTATAAATAGAGGGTCATTAAAAATTCTAACAGCACCATGACACAACAATCTACATTCTTTCCATCCCCCTATTGATCGGTTTTGAACACATAATGATGGAGGAAAAGAACAAAGCATTCATTATGCCTTTTTGTTCCCTGGACAATATGCTAATATTTCACTGCATTTCCTCACCGACACAGCCCCGCCTGCCTAAATCCGCCCGGCAACAAATGGCCCTCCTGATGACAGAGTTGCACATTAAAATCCCACTCACTGTCATGTAAATCTCACCTTACAAGAGCAGACACACAAGTGTACCGGCAAGCATAGAGCAGTGGCTGTAATTCTTTCTCATTGGGTGGGAGGAGGAGGATGAATTGCATTGTCTTGACAGTGCTGAGTATCCTGGCCATATGCACACACACACACACACACACACGCTCACTTGCACACACACACACACACACACACACACACACACACACACACACACACACACACACACACACACACACACACACACACACACACACACACACACACACACAAACCCAGACGCATACAAAAGCACAAAAAAAAACACACACATACACACACACACACTCACACACACACACACACACACACACACACACACACACAAATACACACATACACAGCCACTCCAGAGTCCCAGTGCCTGCCTGCTGCACCCCTCAGCTCCTACTAGCACACGCAGAGGGAGAGAGTCATAATGGATTCATAAAGTCGATAACATTGAAATACTAATATCAAGGTCTACTTTAATGTATTAATATCCTGCAAGCCAATCTTTCATCAGTCAATTTCCCGCAGGACACAGCGCTGTTAAAGGGGGCAATTTGGTTGACAATTTAGATGCACTTTCGTATGCAACATCTTTATTTTCGGCACTCTGATGGGAGAGGGGGAGAGCTAACAGGGCAGTGCGTACGTGGGGGTTGTGTATCTTGTGTTAAGTGCTTCTCTTATTTATGTGTAGCCTACGCTGTGTGACTTCGGCTGGTGTGTGCACCCTGTGCCTGTGTGCATTCAGAGGTGCCGATGGGGTTATGTGTAATGATTGTCTACATGCATGCATGTGCAGATACACGCTTTCATGTTTGTTTGCATGCATATATGAATGCATGATGGCTTTGCCGCAGGGGGTGTCTTAACGTCACCCACGCTGCTCAATGTTGAATTTGAAACACTCCATTCCGGGTCCCGATCAACACAGACATCAAATTAAGGATTGAATATTGAGTCTAAAGAGTAACCGGAGTATAACACGGAGGCAACAGATGAATCAATCCCAATCAAAATGTGTAAACACGAGTGGGACGATCCCTCATGGTTAAGGAATGAGGAGTTCATTATATGGCGATGTGGTGGCCTTATGGTGTATCCCTCTCTCTCTTTCTATCTCTTTCTATCTCTCTCTCACTCTCTCTCTCTCTCTCTCTCTCTCTCTCTCTCTCTCTCTCTCTCTCTCTCTCTCTCTCTCTCTCTCTCTCTCTCTCTCTCTCTCTCTCTCTCTCTCTCTCTCTCTCTCTCTCTCTCTCTCTCTCTCTCTCTCTCCTCCCTCCCTCTGCCTCTCTCTCCCAGACTTCCAGCTGGGTATTGTATTAACCCCCGCTGGCTCTCTGCCCTCCTACAGGACCACATGTGCGCACATCAGTCTAGCTTGTGTTTCATGCGTGTGAATGTGTGTCTTTGTATATTAGAGCTCTATGCTTGAATGCGTGTCCATGTTGAACTGAGAAGAGAAAGAAAGAGAGAGAGATCCGGGCGAGTGAAAGATAAGCAGGATCCCCATAAGCATAATTGCAGATGTGTCGAGGTCAACGTGTGCATATGCATCTCTGTCAATGTGGGTGTCTGTGTGTGTGTGTGTGTGTGTGTGTGTGTGTGTGTGTGTGTGTGTGTGTGTGTGTGTGTGTGTGTGTGTGTGTGTGTGTGTGTGTGTGTGTGTGTGTGTGTGTGACACCAGTAAAAGATCGACTAATGATTAGATTATGTTTTTTCAAAGGAAGAAGAACAAGAAGCAGAAGAAGAGAAAAGAAGAATACTTCTTGCCATGGTTGACTGTCCTCGCGATTGAGAAGTCAAGGCTGAAAAACATGTGAGTGAGAAGAAGGGAGGGACGAACAGGGAGAGAAGAAAAAGAGAAGAGACGAGGAGAGATAAATAACAGGCCCCCACTCCGAGCTGACAAAGACGCTAATGCAATCACACAGTGCAAGGTCAGTGCGTTTGCCCCTCATACCCACACATTTTAATGAGACAGATGTGTGAGTTTGTGTGTGTGTGTGTGTGTGTGTGTGTGGGTGTGTGTGTGGGTGTGTGGGTGTGTGTGTGGGTGTGTGTGGGTGTGATACGTGTCTGACTGTGTGTGTGTGTGTGTGTGTGTGTGTGTGTGTGTGGGTGGGTGTGTGTGGTGTGAGTCTGTGCCACAGATCGTCTTTCTGGTGCGATCACAGATTAAGGGCCGCACATTACCCAGGCGAGAGGGGGAGACATTTAGAAAAAACGTCACGTAAGTCAAGTGAAGGGAATACGACCGGCGGTGGTGCTGCAGGTCAAAAGGCAAACACGAAACATCAACAGGTCTCACTCCTCCAATCACAAGTCAGCGCGCGTTCCCCTCCTCACCACTCCCGCCATTCAATCGTCAATCTGCCTCTTCCTTTTGTTTAGTTTGTTTTCGGTGGTCGCACTTTCTCTTTCACGTCTGACTGCTCGTGCCCTGTCAACACCTGTCGTCATTCCACGACACTGCGTCATTAAGCGCAAAAACAAGTTTGTTTTTAATTGGTTACAAAGACCTCCTTAATAGTGTTGGTGTGGTGTGTGTGGTTTGTCTTTATTTATTTATTTTCGGTGAACTGAACAATGCAGGAGCATTCAGTGTGCCTCCCGGTGGGTGAGAGACACTGCTGGTAATGGCTGCTCTCTGCCAGAGGATTGTATTAGTGACAACCAAAGCATCACAGCGAGGGCTTTCATAAAACATACAAACATGGGAAACAGAATGAGACAGCAGGTCAATTTGTGTTCTGTCGCCTGTGTGCCCGTGTGAGTGTGACTAGGAGAAGCCAAGGTTTACTGAATCGAACCCCATCAAACACCCAGGTCCTCTCTGCCAGACATTTCGAAGAAAGCATCATTAAAAGCAGGGAGATTGGTGAAACTATTTATTTAAAAAGCCACACAGTAAATCTGACTCCGAGCCACGTGGATTACTTTGAAAATGATTTATTAAGTAGAACATTATGGCTGGCCAGAGCACTTTTTCATTTCAATTTTAAGAGAACAACAAATCAACTTGTCTGGACCCATTTTGATATTGAGATGAAATTGGCTCAGAAAAGCGACTGCCTGGGCACATCACCCGTGGAGCACTCCAGGTAACACAAACCACAAATTATAACACATTCCATACATTTGATTTAGCTTATTCCTTTAAATAACTGTTTATCTTAGAAGTGCTTCTGCATTTTATTTTAATAGAGTGTATAACTATATCCCAGTCACCCGTCATGCTACCGCTAGGTTGAAAGACATGTAAAACACGTCTTTAAAGCCTCAATGACATCTTGCCATTAGCATGCTTTAGACTTAGCGAGCCCTCATAAATTCTTCATTCCCTAAGTCTTTCTTTGTAATTTGGCCAATAAATAATTAGGAGGCCCTACTAACAGGCTCTTTGGCTCTCTGGAAATTGAGGCTGAAGGAAATCCTATAGCATTAATATTGCATCAGACTCATTCATGCTTATTAACAGTGAAGATCATTAATGACACGATAATTCTCTGCATTGTCAATATTTGATTCCTTTTTTCAACCATTGTTGATTAAGAGCGCTTAAGGCTAATGACTGCCGAGTCAAAAGTCAAACGGGAAGGAAAATATGTCCTTGTCTGAATAGCCGCAGCTAAGAGTAGATGTCAGTATCAGTTAAAAGGAGCATTTCAATGACTTACCAGATATTTCTTAATAGTTGGCAATGGCTAAAACTAGAAAAGACGTTGGCAATGGGACATCTAATAGATTTATTTTATGAAGAGTGGGGGTTGGCTTCAAGCATCTTGTTTTCATCTAAATGTCATTAGAAGTTTCATGTAGACATCTGTTCTTCATATTACCAGAGTACAACTCATTTTCCTGTTTCATCAGCTTTTTAATCAAGGCTCTTGTCATAAGTGCTTACAGTGGGTATAGTCCAACTACTGGGAGAGGAGTCAGGGGCATGTCTGTTTGTGTGTGTCTCTGCTCTATTTAATGACACCTTTTATTTGTAAGCCTGAGTCCACCTACACACATCCACGTACAAGCGCACACACACACACACACACACACACACACACACACACACACACACACACACACACACACACACACACACACACACACACACACACACACACACACACACGCAAACTAATGGGCTACACAAAGGCCGGTCATGAATATTCATCCTCTGCCTGGCTGACACTTAAAAAGAAAAGACCAGACAAGGAAAAGTATAACAAATACAGTCTCACTCTAATTGGTTTTTCGGCAAATGGTAAAATAGAAATTCTTCAACTTGGTTGAAGGAACTTTATTGATGCATGGTTATAGGCTCCATCAGAACATTATGGATGTGGTGGAGGATTGAGCCTCCTTCTTTATTAGGTTATGTTCAGGCTGGTATAAAAGTATCTCATTTTTTTGTTGGATGTTCCGGATGCAATGTGCAGATGCAAAGGACGGTAGCCTGTTCCTGGACTTTGAAAATAAATACTTAGGTCACCATACGCATGTTAGTAATTTACATCTTCTATCCGAGGCCGGAAAAAAAACAACATACTATATCAAAGCACTGAAAGAAAACAAATGTGAACTCCAATGACCATCTACCCCTGACAGTCTACAGTTTACTGCTAGACTGCAATGTTTTCCCTCTGTGATTGAAAACACAACTGTCACCACTCAATGATGGAAACAATAAAGACGTTATCACTACACAATACCATAACTTGACAGCTGCCAAGATGTCAATAAACAATCAGGAAGTAATTTCCAAACCCAACTTCAAGACACATTATTAGAATATAAAAACAAAACTCATAGGGGACTGTCACTCAATATAATGTATTTCAATATTATTTTTCTTTTTTCCCCCCTCATATCCGTTCTGTATAGAGTCACATTACACCATCTCAGCATTATATATTTGTTTTGCTCTATTTTTGCACTGTTCTATAAATTGTGGGCCCAAAGCATCAACATACTATCCCCCCCCCCCCCCCCCCCCCCACTGCTAACACCTTGCTAGCAGGGTGGGAATGCAGCAGTCATGCAGAGAAGAGTTCCCCCAGCTCAGCTAATATCTCCAACGCATGCGATCAAATTGCACCCAAACATCCTTTCTTTTCTGATGATGCGGTTCAGAGTGAGAGCGGGAGCGGGGGGGTGACTGCTGACAGGGTGGCACCGCGAGGCCCACACCTTGACTGGGATTCCAGGGCTCACAGAGGTCTGGCCCTGGGTGCCACTGTCCTCATCTCCATAACCGTGCCTCCGCATTTCTCTACATTAAAGAGCGACACTTGTGTGTGTGTGTGTGTGTGTGTGTGTGTGTGTGTGTGTGTGTGTGTGTGTGTGTGTGTGTGTGTGGGGCTAATTAGACTTCCTGGGTGAAAGGTTGCCGAGCTGCAGGAGGGATAAGCTCTCTGGGGAGGGGGGGAGTTTGGGGGGGGGGGGGGGGGGGGGAGAGACAACCAGATGTGGCCTTCCTAGAGCCTCACAGGTATCTGGTTTAAGTATTTACTTTAATGGCCGGGGATGTAGCCATGCTGAAAGCCAGAAGAAACAATCACGCCTGTTCAGCCTTGCGAGGCTGTTTTAAAAGAGCAAGATGAGCCCATAAACTGTAAAAGCAGCGTAAAAACTATCCATATTTGGCACATTTAGGGCGGTAAATGAATGGCCGCTTTGCAGTAGTCGTTCGCCAAAACTCATTGATATTCAAGGCTGCATAACTTTTTAATGAAATATAACTGTCAAACGGGACCTCTCAAAAATACATAACATGGAGATGAACTAGCCACTGACATCCTAACCAAATGACTGAAACATTTATTCGCCTCGTAAGGATAATTAAATCACGTTTTTACCAAGGACCTTGAATGGTGTTTCTCTGCCTTCACCCACTGAAGGCCACCTACAGGGCATCACAGGAACTGCATGTATTATCTTCTGGGGCTTCACAAACAGGCCGTTATGGCTGCTGCTTGGACAAAGTGCAAGCATAACGGTGTACCACCGTCCTACTCGCTGCTCGGCATCTAATCATGAAAGAATAGACATTTACGACACCATAAATCGATGCATGCATTTTCAATCTGTGCCATCGTTTCCCCACAGAAGACAATGTGTGTGAGACAATGGTTGGCTGTGCGTGTCGCGGTACAGTAATTCATGCTGCAACACAACATCATGTGAGACACCCTCACATCTGCAGATGGTGGTATAATAAAGAAAGCCCATCCATAACCAGCCTGTGTCACTTTGATACATAAGTCTTCCACCAGCAATATCCCAACACACGGGCAGCCTCTTCATCATCTTCAATTACAGGGAGGGGGACATCTGTATCAGCACAATACATGCTGGGCCCCGCTTTAAGCCCACATTAAGCAGACAAGTAGCACAGCATCCATGTTGCATTCATGCAAAGATAGCCACACATATGGTTTGTGTTACTTTGTGTGTGTCTGTGTGTTTGTGTGTCTGCATGACTGTGTGTGTTTGTGTGTTTGCATGTGTATGTTCCTGGTCATTTGTTGGTGTGGCGGGCATGTGCATGCGGGCACATTTGTGTGTGTGTGTGTGTGTGTGTGTGTGTGTGTGTGTGTGTGTGTGTGTGTGTGTGTGTGTGTGTGTGTGTGTGTGTGTGTGTGCGCGCTTGCATGTGTGTGTGTCTGCATGTGTGCAAGTGGCTGTGTGTGTGTGTCCGTGTGCACGTGCGGGCGGATGTGCATGCACCCAGGTGTGTAAGCAGGGGAAGCAGGTGAAAGAGGAGCTAAATCCCTGCCGCCGGCGCACAGTGCAGGACTAAACAACCCCATCTTGTTGTGATTGCCTGATTGTCCTTACATCCGGAACACAACGAGAGAGACAATAAACACGGAGCACACGTGAATCCTCCCACCCAGGAAGCCTAATTATCCTATTAATTGCTTGTCTATTGCAAAGCAGTAGGAAGGCTTTCAGATTGACTGTCCCAAAGGTGTGATTCTCTGTGTTTCTCCCTCCCCCTTATCCTCTCTCCCTCTCTGCTTGGGTCCATCCGCTCTGTCGGCCCCCGCTGCTCTTCGTCTTCGGGGGCAGAGTGCAGGGAGACAGTCTCATCCACCATCTTCTCTGGACCAACGATGAAGCCATCATCAGCCGCAAACCACAATTGGCAGAAGGCGGGGTGCTGCTGCGGTTACTATAACAACTCCATCCAATTGGTCAAATGATAGCAGCCAAGTCATGCCAAGAGCACATTCCCCTCGTCCCACTCACTCTCTTTCACTAGCCTTCTCTCTCTCGCTCTTACATTCTCACCCTCTCCCTCTCCCGCGAGCTCTCTCTCTCTCCCTCTCCCCCCTCAGGCTCTCTCTTTCACACGCTCCCTCTCTCTCTCCTCTTTCTCTCTCTCTCTCCTCTTTCTCTCTCTCTCACTCCCTCTCTTGCTCTCTCCCTCTCTTCGCACTCCCTCTCCCTCGCACGCTCCCTCTATCTTTCTCCTCTCTCTCTCTCTCTCTCTCTCTCTCTCTCTCTCTCTCTCTCTCTCTCTCTCTCTCTCTCTCTCTCTCTCTCTCTCTCTCTCTCTCTCTCGCACACTCTCGCTCTCTCTCTCTCTCTGGCTCACTCTCATTTGCCCCTGTTATGCAAATCCATCAGCGGGGGCAGCGGTGAGATGCAAAATTGTAATCAGGCAGCAGAAAGGGACACCAGGCTGCCGGGGGAAAGCTACTTGATGCATAAAACCCAATTTAGAGATTGGCATAGCGAGTAAGTCATTTAAGGTAAATCCAATGGTAATTATTGGTAAACCAAAGGTGGAAGCCTGCAAAGCACTATGTGGCTGCAGCTCTCCTCCCACTCGTGTAACCTAAGGGGGCGAATACATTTGTATTTTACGAGGAATATTTTTCCTGCTTGGACAGGTGAGGGATGAGAGACTGTAAAATGTAAATCCTGCCGATTATCTTCACAAATAATTCAACACTGTGGGTTCAGGCGGTTCAGCGTTAACGCGAACGAGCCTGGTGCTTTATTAGCCCGCCTCTCAGTAGGAGTGTAATACGTTACACACCGGAGCCATCGACCCCTTGCTTCTTTGCAGTTCCTTAAAAAAGATAAAGGAACCTCTGTTTCCTTTAATTGTTTTTCTCTCCCTCCTCTCTTTGGAAGATCGAAGCACTGCTTTCTCCCTGGTGCGACGCCTTGACACCCTATGGACCGGTAGCCATAAGCAGGGGATTCATACACAACCTTGATTCATGTTCTATGTCTTCCCGGGTTTGTGCATAATGGCCGTTCTGAGACAACAACAAAAGTCTCCCTCCAACGCTGGTAGTCAATAGGGCCAATTTATGTGAAGGCGGCAGAGCGGTATCACAAGGTATTTTGTGTGCCGCTGACATATAATCCATGGTTTGACATTATGAAGTGACATTTCAGAGGGAGCCTCGCCACTGTCCTATCTGTTCTGCTCTCTCTGAGAGACACAATTTGTTAGATTGCCCAGACAGTGGGCTAATAAATAGCAGAGCTTGTGGCTCACAAGTTATTTATCTTGACCTTTCATTTCGGGCAAAATCAATTTGCTGCTAATATGCCTCTAATAAGGAGACACCTTTTATTTATTTGGCTTTGTGCAAAATGCATTTGAGGCTCTTCTCACCTTGCTGGTGGCCCAAGAGGGGACCCTCTTTCGAGTGTACAGTAAACCAGGGCAGTTCCAGTTAAAACCAACCCGTGGCTGCTTTTTAGCCTAGTTGTCTGGATGTTGTGGTAGCAGTGAAACATTCTGCAACATCTGTTCGTTCCCTGTAATTCGATTCAAGCAGCGATTGTGTTGATCCAATCAGGATAATCTGTTTCCAGGCTTCTCAGATGCACATTTTTGTCATCCAATTTATCATCTTTATTTATTCATCCACTCATTACAATCTAAAATCATTATCTCATTTAAGAAAGACCAATAACCCCTGCTTTCGTACATTTACATTTAAGGCACTTAGCGGACGCTTTTATCCAAAGTGACTTACGATAAGCACATTTGCGCATACAGCCGACCCATAGGTTCAACCCACCCCTCACACACTGTTTGTCTTCAGAGGCGCTGTGCCATATTTTCCACATTGGGGAGTGGCGGTGCTCTCCATGCAGGACACCTGTTGGGTAAGGGCCCCCTGTGGTCCCTGGGAGACGGACCACAGACATGGCAATATAGAGTATCACCCAAAGAAATAAAATACATCTGTGACAGACAAAACAATAAAGTGAGTCCCTAGTAACACATTGGATATCTGTATATTTATGATATGGCTTATGTGCATGTGCCACAGTGAGGTAGGTAGACCGTGTGATTTGGTTTAAAGGCGACCAGGGTTAATCTCCCCGGGATTTGAGGTGCAGGCGTATTATGCGCGCGTGCTACCTTTTTGTCTCAGAGTTATTTATGCCCTGCTCTGCGTGCCCCCCCCCCCCCCCCCCCCCCCCCCCCCCCCCCCACCCCCCCACCGGCCCCCCACCCAAAGACAGACTCAAAGAGACTGCAGAGCTCAGAACCAGCCGGGCCAGCAGCTGCATTATGGAGATTTGAGTCGCCAAAACCTTTCTGCAAAGACATGCTCAAGATCACAACCGCCAACCACCCCACGCCCCAAACACACACACACACACACACACACACACACACACACACACACACACACACACACACACACACAGTCCTACAATAACAGCCTCTGGATTGTCAGGTCCACCCCCCTTTCCATTCTACACCCCAACTCACCCCCGATACACACACACACACAAACACACACACACACGCACACACCCCATTCCCCCCTTCTCACTTCCCTTCTCTTCTCAATTTATATGTAAATTCCCTCTTCCCTAAACAATGCTATAGTTGCGTCTATCACTTTGTAGCAGGGGACCCCCCCAAAAAAATACCTAGAGAAATAAACAGCCTCCGAACTCCTTGCTTGGACGGAAACACATGAATCACCGCAATTTAGTCCTTTTTTCACGGCAACCTTGCAAAATACAGCAAAAAAATGCTTATGATTGTGCATTTTCCACCCGTTCACGTCAATTACAGGTCTGGAGGCATGTGGTAGGATACGCGCCCACTACACCAGCAGCTCAATAAATAAAACAGGGCATAAACAAAAGGAACACACATTATATAGGAACCTCTGTGGACTAGCGGCGTGCTTGTGTATGCCTCTCTGACTTGGAAGACCAGGAACAAATCTTTGTTGGCAACAACAGCGTTGGCCTAGAATAGAAGGCTGTACGTTGCCTTTATTTATTTATTTTCTGACTTAATGAATCATCCATATACACATCTGTGCGCTTCGGTGCCCAGGTGTGCAAGCCGGATTGTCAATATCCTGATTTCCATTATTTGGCCCTCAGAGGAGTCTTCTATCTTAATGATCTCTTATTGATACATTCATTAAACATTCATCAACATTTACTAATTGCCATTTGCAAGCTTTAAATGATTAATGACCTCCAAATGAGGTCAGGTTAATTTGTTTATACACACACACTGTTAGGGACACTGTGCACCAAACCACCCAATACAAACTGCTACTTTAACACTCTTGTTATTTATGATTGAATATTTACTATTCAGTTATTCAACTGTGTTTTTCCAAAAGCCGCTTACTGTAGTTCAAGGTGGCCAGGGATGGACCGGCCATCTGGCAGACGTGGCTCTTACCCGTTGGACCTTCATGCCCTTTTTTCATCTTTTCTTTCATTTTTTGCGAACCATCAAACAGGTCGATCCGCCCATCGTTCTTGTTTCCTAATCGAAACTGGGCTGGAACCAATAACATCTCTAAACGCCTCCTACTTTGGCTCAGTGCCTTCATGGAAGAATGCATAATTAAAAAAAACAGGTGCTGAAAGGGTGGAGAAATGCGGTCCCAAAAAAAGGACCTTCAGGCAGATGCGGTCAAATGTGCCAAACTGACTGATAAGTTTGTTGCAGGGCATTCTCCAGAGCCCTTGGGTGCTGGTTGCAGGGCTCTTCTGGTGCCGGCAGACACACAGACACCTCCTGGCACAGCACGTTTTCATAGTGCACAGAAAGATATGTGTGTACGGTTGCAAGATTGTTATGGACCGGTCTAGGCAGAATATGCCAGGGCCAAGTTTTTGTTCCAGTCATGGGAGCCATGAATCCATGAAGGTGCCTACAGGTAAGCTGTGGACATGCTGGGATCGAAGCCATTACCTCTCAGCTGGGAGTCAGCCCCTAACTACTACGCGGTCCCGCCCGCCTCATTTCCATCACACAGGCCTTCAACAAATCAAACTTATCAAAACATATCTCCGAGAGAGGTTGCAGGAGAAGGCTTTCTAAAGTGACTTTTCAACAACATGTTTATCTTACAAGATGGCCACCTGCCGAGCTGAGGGCCCTTAAGAAAATAACTTGATAAGAACATTTTCAAAAGCTCAAATGTATTCTTTGATCACGGCTGTGAAGTTACAACAGCAGCAAACAACATTCTGTTGGTGGTTATTTTTCTCTTTTTTAATTTACTCCTTTTTTTTGTTGATAAAGATTACCGCTAAGATAATTCCTACATCGAAAAATATTTCAGTATTTAATTTCCCATCAATCTCAGTTTGTTAGTATGTTTTGATGTTGACTTTGCCAACACACACACTTATTGGAAAGCTTTTCATAAATGCAGACATTGCATTGATATGTCATCACTATGCTATCAGACTAGGCAATGCATCCAAGGACGCATTGAATTGTTGTTTATTATCATTGCATTCGCCCAATTTATACCCATCTTTCCCTTTATTTGACTATTCTAACCCCCTAGCTCTCTGGAATCCCTAGCTCCTCTTTAGAATGAGTATATAATGTTTACTCAATACGCAGTGGGTTTCTGTTGTCCACTTTGAGCTTATTGTTTTCTCTTGATAGTCTCGTAGTGCTGCAACAAGGTCATTTCCCCACGGTGGCCGATGCAAGTATGTATCCATCCACATATCTCTCTATGTCAATTCTCACACGGCCAAGAGAATCCGTTCCGCTCCCCGATTGGAAGGTGGGGAGGGAGCGGTGCACCTCGGTACCCTCCCAGGGCGCTGAGCCGTGCCCGGGCCTGTGTGCTGTGGTGCTCAGCTAATACCGCTTGTTTCCTGCGGCTCTCATGCTTTGTTACGCTGGATTAGTTTCCTCCTCTTTTCCCTGTTCTTCCTCCTCCTGTGTTTAATAGCAACCCACCTGCCCCACAGGGCCCCAATCACACGGGGGCGAAGGGGTGAGGAGGGGGGAGGCGTGGGGGGGTGGGGTGAGGGGGAGGGCCACAGCCCTGTCAATGCGGTACGTGGTGCAGGCCAATGCGGTACGTGGTGCAGGCCATGCATTTGATTGCAGGCGTGCATGCATGCTGGTGGGCAAACACACAACCGCAGCACGCGCACATGGGGCAGACACGGACGCAGACACACCGAAACACACTCAAATGCAAAAGGTTAGACACATATACATAACGTCACACACACACACACACACACACTTGCACACATACATGTGCATGCACACATACACGCACACACGTACACACACACAAGTGCACACACACACACTCACTCTCTCACACACACACACACACACACACACGCACACACACACACACACACACACATGCACACACACACAAACACACACAAACACACACAACTGTCCTGCCTGCCTGCCAAAATGTTGTTTCTTACTCTGAGAGAGGGATAAATCCACTAGCAGCAGGCCCTCTCCCTGCTCACAATGCCCACCCCCTGTCACTCAAAAGCACCATATATATAATTGAAGAAAGTTGTGAAATATTTTTTTACCTTGAAAAAAAAAGGTTTTTGCTTGAGTGAAGATAGATGGAGTAATAACAGCAACATGAGACTCTGAGACGGAGTGCAGTCAGGGATTGGGTTGGAAATTGAGAAAGAGACAAGTGAGAAAGTGTGTCTAGATTATGAAGCAGTGGGATAGATTTAAGAATACTTTGAGGTTGTTGATCCAGTGTCCTTACAGAACACTGTGTATCCATTGTATACTATTCATAAAGAAAAATAGCTAATTATTGTTATTTAAGGACCAAAACCCTATTGAAAAGTTATTCCAAACAAGACATATTCCAAAAAAGAAATACAGTGCACATCAACAGCTACAAGCTAAATTTATCAATACAATTTCAGATGGTTATAATTAATTCAATTATTTTCGTGACTAGTTTTGTGCCATGCTGTGGGGCTGCCTCCCGATTAATAAGATGCAGAAGTGTAGGAAGAGTTTTAAAGGAGGAAGAAAATCTAAACCATCAAACACATTTATTCTCCCAAATAATTCTGCACCGACGAGGAGAAACTCAGCAGTAATTAGAAACACGGTTGATGTTGCTGACGTCTGCACCCTCCTGTGTAGAAGGGAGCACACTGGGAAGGAGATGGGATGGCCAGTCAGCCAGGCATCACTTCTGGATAGCTTTACCGACAGATCCCCACCCCGTACAACGTGTGTTACACTGCGGTGTCCATCGTGGTTGTTATTGGTGGATGGCAAGAGGAAGTAGAACTTGCCTCGGCTGTGACATTTAGCATGAAAGAGGAGGCGTTATTTGTGCCGATCAGCTTGGCTAATACCGACAGTTTGTCCTTTATCTTCTTTTAGACGATTGTTGTGCTCGACGAGACAGGGCAGATGACGAGCAGCGACCTGCTCCGAGTTGTGGGTTGAATTTGCCTGATGCAAACGGTTTGTTGTTAAAGGCAAGATCCTGTGTGCGTGTTGAGAACCGGTTGCCTCCGCAAGCCACTTCCTGTGACATGTGACAATGACATAGCCTCACGCCATAGTGAGCCAAATTACCTTGGTGAAGGTGGCCGGATTTCATTTTGTTGCTTCAAGAAATGTTTTTTGCTACAGAGCGTCTGCTGAATCCACCTGCTGGGATGCTGAGAAGTGCCAGCATGGCAGATATACATCTCACATGCCCATTCAAGATGTCAGTCTAGGTCAGAATTGGGTTTCAGGTGAAGGTGAAGATAGAGAGGGGGGTTTCGTTGAGCGGCACCGCTGGGGCTTCCAGAGGCAGACAGCAGTGTGATGGCAAAGCTGGATCGGGGAAGTGAGTGGGCGTGGCAAACACACCACTGTGGATAATCGTGGTCTACAGTTCCTAAGTTCCTGGTGAGCAGGGGCTAAACTCCTGTTCAATATATGCTCGTTTACAATTGGACCACAACAAATGTTTCTGTGTGTGTGTGTGTGTGTGTGTGTGTGTGTGTGTGTGTATTTGAGTTTCCAATTCATTTGTGTGTGTCTGTATGTGTGTTTGAGTCTTTGTTTTAGTGTGTCTATGTGAGTGTGTGTGTGCGGGTTTATTTCTTTGTTTCTATGTGTGTGTGTGTGTGTGTGTGTGTGTGTGTGTGTGTGTGTGTGTGTGTGTGTATGTGTGTGTGTTTGTGTATGTGTGTGTGTATTAGAGCATCAGATTTGTTTTGTTGGTCTGTATGTGTGTGTGTCTTTGTTTAACATGCGTGCATGGGTTTGTGTGTACGTGTGTTTGTGTGTGTGTGTGTGTGTGTGTGTGTGTGTGTGTGTGTGTGTGTGTGTGTGTGTGTGTGTGTGTGTGTGTGTGTATTTGAGTTTCCAATTCATTTGTGTGTGTCTGTATGTGTGTTTGAGTCTTTGTTTTAGTGTGTCTGAGTGTGTGTGCGTGTGTTTGTTTTTGTGTGTCTATGTGAGTGTGTGTGTGTGGGTTTATTTCTTTGTTTCTATGTGTGTGTGTGTGTGTGTGTGTGTGTGTGTGTGTGTGTGTGTGTGTGTGTGTGTGTGTGTGTGTGTGTATGTGTGTGTGTATTAGAGCATCAGATTTGTTTTGTTGGTCTGTATGTGTGTGTGTCTTTGTTTAACATGCGTGCATGGGTTTGTGTGTACGTGTGTTTGTGTGTGTGTGTGTGTGTGTGTGTGTGTGTGTGTGTGTGTGTGTGTGTGTGTGTGTGTGTGTGTGTGTGTGTGTGTGTGTGTGTAATCGAGTATCCAATTTGTTTGAGTTTCTGTATGTGTGTTTGTTTCTTTGTTTTAGTGTATCTGTCTGTGTGTGTGTGTCTATGTGTGTGTGTGTGTGTGTGTGTGTGTGTGTGCGTGGGTTTATTTCTGTGTGTGTGTGTGTGTGTGTGTGTGTGTGTGTGTGTGTGTGTGTGTGTGTGTGTGTGTGTGTATGTGTGTGTGTGTGTGTGTGCGTGTGTGTGTGCGTGAGTGCATGGGTTTGTGTGTAGTTGTGTTTGTGCGTATGTGTGTGTGTGTGTGCGCGTGTGTGTGTGTATGTGCGTGTGTGTCCCTGAAGTCGCAGTTACGAGCAGCATTGATTTTTAAGAAAGCCCAACTGACTTCCACTGACGTTTTTCAGGTAAATACACGATTTTTCTCATACCTTATCAATCTTTGGATCAACACATGTCCTTGCTTGTCTCTCAAAATATAAAAACAAAAAACGTATGAAGAACAACATTCGATGTTTTCATCCGTTACAAGTGCACAAAAGCAACACAATCAACCTAGCCGGTAGCTCCCCCTGTGGTTACCGACTCCTTCCGTTGGAGCTCATTGCTATGCGTCGCATTCGTTCAAATCAAATGATAAACAGCCACTAAACTAATGATCGACATTATAATTCACACCTTTTCTAAATAGGGTTTGATATTGACAGATTTTTTGAAACAAAGGCCTTGAATTAGGCCACCTTTTCCCCACGTCGTAGCCGGTAAGTACCTACTTCCTTTCTTCCCTCTGACTTTTAGAGCAAAACACAAGCACTGACGCCTGATTGCCACTCATTACCATACACTTAAAGGTTGAATGAAGGGTGAAGAGATAGATAGAGCGAGGGAGAGAGTGTGAGAGAGACAGAAACGCTGGCAGGTTCCCCTTCGCCTTCACCTTTTTTAAAGATACTTACGTAAGATGCTGCCTTTGGAGTGTTATAGTGTTTAATGAGAAGACATCTTGTCTTATCTTTAGTTTTTCAGACTTGACCTGTCTACTATGTAAAAACAGCAGAAGTGATTATGTATGATTTGTTATGTATTTTTTCCAGTCATGCTGGAACCATAGTCATAATATCCCCCCTTCTGTCCGTGATCTTCTTGTTAGTCGCACTTGCTGACACACTGCTCTTTTGCAAAGTCACAGTGCATAATGATTTTCAGTGTGAAGTACATGTAAATGTTTTGTTATGCTTTGTTTTTTTCACAATGTAATGATTTTGAGTGATTCATGTGCCACTTAACACCCACGACTCATAATTGAGGGATTTCTGAATTTCAAGAGTTATGCTAATGCTTCGGAAATAGTCATGGCCTAATAACAGTATATGTTTAGGCTTCATTACCATGTCTTTAAAATAGTTTCATGGAGGCTGTAAATACCATCATATAAAAAGTAAACTAAATAATAATGATCAGAAGAATCATTTAAGAATGATATTTGTTTGTTACAGGGTGAATTGATCAGGAGACACTGATCAGGTTCACACTCAATGGAAGCTGCTTTGATGCCAGACTTGGATTTGAAATTCAAAGAGAGACTTTGAGTGGATTGAACAGATTTTCATTGAGGCTTTCATCAGGATATCTGGTTCCAATCTCATGTTAAGATATCATTACATCAGCCTAAAAAGTACTACTTTAAGGTATTTCATGAATTGAGAGATCGGTTTGAATGGCAATTTATTTTGATTTAGTATGGAGTATGGAGGAGTGGTTGTGGTTTAACATAAGTCTAGGTGGGAGATTTGGGGGGGGGGGGGGGGGGGTGTGGCTCTTTGCATCCAATTAGAAGATAGGACGAGTTTGTGGAAGATGTAGTCAATTTCTAACCATCAGTGCCGGAAATGGTTTTTTATGTTTTGTTTATTGTATATCGGACATTGTTTGTGTTTTCTTCATAAACTAAGAACCTTGGACTGCTAGAGTAAGAAGCCATATCAGCCTCCTTAGTTACATTCTGAATAGTAAGCAGAAAGCATGTACCAGCAATGTAAACAGCAAGGCAATTTTCAAATATCTCAAGTCCAATTACAAATAGCCATTCTATTTGCCTTCCACTCATTGTCTTCCTCACGATTCCAAAATAAAGTTGTACCTGCGCTATATTCCATTAGATATTGTATCTCTATTAAGGCATAATGTCGTGTTTTTCTACGTTTCAGTAAACTACTGCCAAATAGTCGTTGTGGGTATATTTTTGGTAAGGCATACATAAATTGCATGAAATTATAAAACAACATGTACAAAACACAGCCCTTAAAGGCAGTGATGGTAATTTGAATTGGGAATTAAGTTTCCGTTCACACGTGTAACGCTATCCATCAAATTTGAAAACAGTCGTTTAAAAATACGTTTACGTTTTAAAACATTTTTCATTGGCCATGAACGTCTGCAGACATTTATCCTTGTGGTTATGAAATAGCCATAATTAAAAAAGGAAATAAATACATAGAAAGTTGACAGGGACAAACACAACCACACACACCCACCCACCCAAAAACACAGAAACACACACACGCACACACACACACGCGCGCACACACACACACACACACACACGCACGCACGCACGCACGCACGCACGCACGCACGCACGCACGCACGCACGCACGCACGCACGCACGCACACACACACACACACACACACACACACACACACACACACACACACACACACACACACACACACACACACACACACACAAACACTGACACACACTGACACTGACACACACTGCGAAAAGGGCATTTGATAAAGCAATGCATTATTGTTATTGGTGTGCAGGCAGCGGGCCCAGTTGCCAGTGCTGAGTTCTGTGGAAGCAGTCATTAAATTTAAATTGAGATTTTTTTTTGTTTCGATGCTGCAGGAGTTTATGTATGGTGGATTAATATTGGCTCGGCACTACTCATTTATTTGTTGCATAAACTGTACTTTATTTGCTTTTGTCATATGAATGGGCACATTCATCACAGGGACGTTTTAATAAACCTGATGCACCATGCTAAATTGCTAACTTATTAGTGTGCTATTGGTAATGAAGTTTACTGCCATACTTGAATGCAATTTCCGGTGTAATAACATAACACACCAAGGTGCAGCCACATGCCGTAATCCATTGGCGGAGAGAAAAAATAATAATAATTTCAGTTTGATATCCAACATTGTTTTTCCCTTCCCGGCGCTCGGTGCGTTCCCCAATCCGCCCCTAAGAGAACACACCTGCGGGGCCCTGTGTGTCTTCACAAAGGCGTGCGCGAGGAGTACAACTTTTGACTGGCTTTGCTCAACACCCACAATCCTCGTCATCCGGGGTGATGAACAGAGCTCAACCCACAGCACCTATCCACCGTCATCCCTTCAGTCGTAGGGTTTGTAAAGCGGTTAACTGCGCGGATTCATCCGACCCCTCGCACGCTTTGATCTTTCTCTTTGGCATTCTGCGATGCTCACCTCTTTTTTTTCCATCGGTGTGCATTGTTTAACAATAGAGAGTAGGAGGGGTTGGGGGGTGGGGGAGTGAAAGGATAGATATCTCCCTGGGAACCGAGGGATCTCCACCTAGGGACTTCAAAGAAGACTTTGAAGTCTTTTATTTATTCTTTTTTTTTTTTGGTCAGGGGATGGCAGCATCCATGGAGAAGGGCCCGTCCCTCCCGGTGGCAGCGGCATCGCTCCTGATCTCCGTGTCATCGCGGGAGGACGAATCCCAGGAGGTTCTACCGACCGGTGACTGAAAAGGGCAACGGTTGCAAGGCGCTGGATTCCAGGTACAGTATATGGCCCTGATGAAAATCGATCGCACGAGGTTTAAAAAAAAACAACAACAATATGACCGGAGATTCACTGCAAACACATAGCGCCGTTAACGAAAAGCCGCGAAACAATGTCCTCTTGGTCTGTCGGGGGAAACGCGCTGGAGTTCTGTACCGGTTATTATATTCCTGACGACGAACAGGAATATCTGTTAAACCTCACCTTTTTTTGCGGCAGAACCCTGGAAACAAGTCCAATACCTGCGTACCACTGGGGGCTGGATAACCTTTACCGCTCTTCTGAGAGCGGGTACGGGAGGGGGCATCTGTTTGAACTGCTGCTTCTGTGCCTCCAGGAACCAATCCCAGAAGGCCTCGCTCAAGCTCTTTGTCTTCAGACCTTACTTCCTACCCCTTTCCGTTCTCTCCTCCTCCTCCTCCTCCTCCTCCTCCTCCTCTTACCAGCCGTGCCGATCACCTCTCTTTGTCAAAGCAATAGGGCGTTTATTGATTAGCTCTACGTTGGTGCCCGTACCTATCTCCCTACCTCACTCCTCCAGAGCGCGACCCCTACCGCCTCATCCCTTGTTATTTCCTACCAAATGCCTCCAGGCCCCGCGTTTCTTTTCCATTTTTGCTCTGGCTTTTTATAGATGTACTCCTTTCTGAGTCTTGGTTTTTAATATATATATATATATATATATATATATATATATATATATATAGAGAGAGGCCTAGATCCATCCCTGTGTTACTCGAACACAAGGCGATGAGATATAACAGTCCCATGGTCAGTAAACTGACTCCTACTACTTGGCAGCGCAGATTGTGTGACACGTCTTGATTGGGACGATTGAAACTGACTTCAGGAAGGTAAATCATTTTTCAAATTAATAATCCAAATAAAGAGGTGTTTGGTCCTGAGTCATAACAGGGGAAAAAGGGCACAAAAACAATATCCTCATTGATATGCCAGCGTACAAATACACTAATTGGATGACATCAAAATGCCCTGTACTGCAACGTTCAAAATAGAAAACACTGCCATGCATAACAAAGAGTCCATCAGCTAACTACTTCTTGCTTGCTATTTCCAAATATTCATTTCATTGTTTTTTATCTCCCCCCCCCCCCCCCCCCTACTCTTTTCTTTCTGGCACGTATGTGTAATTTTAACAGGAGGACCCATTAAAAGCAAGCGCTCTACCTTTTAATTGGGAAATAAGTCCAGACAATTGCTACCGATTTTCCATCACGCCTCTTTCTGAGCTCCTTGGTTCTCCGGAGACGCAGGGCTATCAGTTCCTCCCTCCTGATGAGCCATGTCATGGCAATTAAAGCACAAGCACAGAGCAATCTATCGGTTATTCCAGGGAAAATAAGACAGAGAAAAACAAGGAAAATGCCCCAGAACGGAGTGGACACTTGGGGGATGTTAACAACAGGCGGGGGCGCCGCTATATAATGTGCAGCATGGTTCCAATGGTTGGCGTCGGCACACTGTAACGACTGTGGCTGCTGTTGGGCTTTCCCTGCCGATTTGATCTTGGGTCCTTCCACCGTTTCCTCACAGAGTCAGGAGGCCTTCGCTGTTAGCCGCTGGTAATAGGGTTTGGTCATAATACAGTCTCCAGAGAAGAGTGCACAGAGACAAATGTGCTCAAATGACTTGACATTTTTTACTGTAAGTAACCAAGGACAATTTTATGTAGCGCAACTCAAAGTCTTTTTCTTTTCTTTCAATAACAACCGCACAGCATACATTTATGTCTCTTTTAAGCAATGCAATTGAAGAATGCCC
The DNA here is from genome assembly GCF_031168955.1 of Gadus macrocephalus. NCBI lineage: Eukaryota > Metazoa > Chordata > Actinopteri > Gadiformes > Gadidae > Gadus > Gadus macrocephalus. The sequence goes on from NC_082389.1 coordinate 15,207,583, forward strand.
TTGTACGATGTATATAGATTCATTTTTTTCTTACTAAACTCCAGAAATGCGAACAGGCCAGATGGGGCCGGCTGGTTGGGTCTTTAATCTTTAACATTTATTTGTGTCTATTTGAGCAAAACGAGCAATTTTCACTTTGGCCTTCATCAAGGTACCCCCTCGACCCCCCTCCCTCCTTATCGTTCCCTGCAAACAGACAAATCATTCCGGAAACAGAGAAATGCATATTGTATGTATCTTGGATGGTTGCCATGGCACATCTGTGAGCATGTTTTTAATATCCGTTGGCTGACCTCCTGGCAGCATAGGATAACAGAAATGAACCATTTGCATGTAGAGCTGTGTGCCTTGTCATAGTTCAGCCACAAATGGTTCATTTTAATGAGACCAAAAGCCGCACTCTCACGGACCACACACACACACACACACACACACACACACACACACACACACACATACACACAAATTCTCTCCGCCCAAAAGCGTGTAACTTGTTATGCCGTGTCGGACCACCCTTTATTGCGCATTTCTAAATTTACGTTGTAATATTACTATTCGCTATTTAGTCATTTAGCGGGCACTTGCAACTTTGCTATGTATTTTATTTAATTAATTAGCAGAAAAGGTTAAGGACTCTTTCTTGCTCAGGGGCGACTAAAGACTGCTGAGTCAACATTTGCAGGTTTCAAACGGAGCACCTTTGGGCCTGGGAGTCAAACTGCTCTAGACTACTTGACTTTTCTGCCCCCTTTATACTGAAATAGTTTTAAATGTCAGTATCTCAGTGCTCTCACTGAATAAAAGATATCTTTCACTATCCCATCTTGAACTCAGTTTTTCTTATACACAGTACTGTATTGGTGGACTTGTGCAGCGCCTTGGAAAAGCACCACTTTTGCTACGCAGTCTATGTGGGAACACAGGGGTAAACACACAAACACCTCGGTCGGAAGCGCGTCTCATCTCCCTGCTTTTAGGCAGGCAATCAGACTGTTCTTGCGGAATCACAGAGCAAAAAAGGCAGGTGCCACAACCTCTATTTCAGGAGATTTTTTACCAGATCTGCTGGGAGTGAACACGACATGCCTTTGATGACTGTGACAGTAAGGAAGGTCTCAGCAGAAAACCCCCAACCCCCAAATTGTACTCTCTCTCTCTTTCTCTCTCTCTGTCTGTATCTCTCTCTCTGTGGCTTTTCCTGTCTTCTTGCATTTGCAATTGTGTGAGTGGGAGAGTGAGTGTGTGTTTGATAACTGCTTGTTTTTGTGTGCATCATTGCATGTGTGCGTATGTGTTTGCGTGCTTGTGAGTATGTGTCAGTGTGTGTGTGTGTCTGCGTGTTCACGCACACGTGTATGCATGGACACACACACATATATGTGTGTGATTGTGCGTGTCTGCGTGTATGTGTGTGTGTGTGTGTGTGTGTGTGTGTGTGTGTGTGTGTGTGTGTGTGTGTGTGAGTGTGTGTGTGTGTGTGTGTGTGTGTGTGTGTCAAGTGGGTGTGGCCAGCATGTGTAGTGCAGGCAGGTGAGCTGGATATATATTATTGACGGTCTGTTTGCGCTCCCAGGTCTTGCAGTCCTCAGAGTTTGCCCTGGGATTAGCAGACTTTCAAAGCAAACCAGGGAGAAGCACAGAAAATGCTCTGGGCTCGTCCCCTCAGCCAACCTCAAACCCTGCCCTCCGTCTTCACTCTCTCTATTTTCTTCCCTTTTCTCCCCTGTATCACCCCTTACCCGTGTCTGCCTCCAAATGATTTCCCTCTTTGTCTGAACCTCAGTGTAGTTTATATAGTATTTCCCCTTTTTAGCTATGTATTAGACCTCTGTTTGGTTTAGCTACCGAATAATTGATCCGTTTTGTAGATGCTTCTCCGCCTCAGGATCCATGGGGAATTCTTATCAATAATATGTACATTGATTCACTGTACACACACTAAGCACAAACAAATGCACGGCCATAGACACACCACACACACACACACACAACCACACACACACACACACACACACACACACACACACACACACACACACACAGACACACACACACACACACACACACACACACACACACACACACACACACACACACACACAGACAGACAGACAGACACATGCTCTCTGTATCTCTCTCTCTCTCTTTGTACACACACAAACATGCAGGCCAGCACACATTGCCTCATTCTCTCTACAGAACACACCCAATCCAAACAGATGCTCCCTCCCATACAGGAACAGATACGTATGCAGACACACATAC
>NC_082389.1:15214847-15219847 GCF_031168955.1 Gadus macrocephalus
CCGTGTATTCCTACTGGGTGAGGGATAGCCCTATGTTGCCCCCCGTGTAATTCAAGCCTGTCGTGTAGTTCTGTGCTATTAAACTATCAGGAGTATTTCGCTCGATTTTCAAACCAAACCCGAGACCCTGCGGACACGAGATACAGACTCTGCCCAGACTGCACCTCCACACATTGTGTTGTTTTCGGTTTTATAGTCATTATTCCACCACATCAGCATCTCCCCTTAGCTTCGGCTGTAAATACCAGCTCCTCTTTTAAACAGCACTATCATACAACACTATTATACGCCCATCTATTTTGTATTTTCAGACACACAACGACATTGAAAGAAAGAATGAATGCAAACAATGTTCCTATAGGCCTTGACTCTAAATTACTTAAATACATGAGGATGGAGGCTAACAGCCCCCTAGAGCATAGATTGCAGAGTAGATGGGTGTTTGTGTGTGTGTGTGTGTGTGTGTGTGTTTGTTGGTATGGGTCTGTGTCAAAGCATGCGTGTCCGAGAGTGTGTGTCTGTGTGTATGTGAATGTATGCTAATCTATGAATGTGTCTGTTAGTGTACGCGTGTGTATGTGTTTGTGTGTCTGTGTTCTTATGCGTGCATAGATGTAAGCACATATGTGTATATGTGTTGGTCTGTGTGTGTGTTCGCTTGTAGATGTATGCATGCGTGTGGTTTTCTGTGTGTGTGTGTGTGTATCTGTGTGTGTGCCTGTTTTTATCTGTACCAGGAAATCTATAAAAGCGTGGCGGAGCTCTCTGGGGAACTTGATTAGGTTTGATTGAAGCCACAGCATCAAAATACATTTGGGAGGATCTCCGGCCGCCCTGCCCCGCCCTCCATTACCTGAGGCTAGGAAGGGTCGTTAAGGATGGGAATCATTGCCTGGTTTTAATCACGGTAAAGGTATAGAGCTGGTAGATGATACGTCGGTGTATAAACTAATCAGGATCATTACCTGGATTAAGGAGATCATTCCGCGGCTTATTGATCTCTAAAAGCGGGGTTGTTGTTTTATGTTTTATTTTGGAAGAGCCAAGCATTGCATCACTCGCATCGGTGACACAACCTAAGCAAGGTAATTGGGATTGAAAGGCACTGTCTCATGGAGACGTCGATGGATTGATTTGATTGTATTCGTTAAAAATTAGCCACAGAATACTTAAAGGTAGAACGACTGGCGGTAAATGTCTTATTACTGTTTGTATGTGTGTGTGTGTGTGTGTGTGTGTGTGTGTGTGTGTGTGTGTGTGTGTGTGTGTGTGTGTGTGTGTGTGTGTGTGTGTGTGTGACTGTGTGTGTGTGACTGTGTGTGTGTGTGTGTGTGTGTGTGTGTGTGTGTGTGTGTGTGTGTGTGTGTGTGTGTGTGTGTGTGAGTGCGTGTGTGTGTGTGTGTGTGTGTGAGTGTGTGTGAGTGCGTGTGTGTGTGTGTGTTTGCGTGTGTACTTTGTGCGGATGACCCCACACATCTCCCCTCTTTCTTAACAGAAGAAGGTATATGTAATAGTATGTTCAAGTGTGTTGAAATGTCATTGTATACAAACAGTTTTTACAATAGCATCCTGTTCCACAGAAATCTTAACCCATGGAAAATATCAGGATGCCATGGGCATGCCAATACTGCTCTCAATTGCACAATGAGATTGATCCATGAAAAAAATCTAAAATCTTACAGCATTGAAGTCCATTCATCAAGCATCATTAAATTGATTAATATGTTTAAGCACCTGTATGCACAATGTGTATTACTCCCTGTAACACAGTTTGCCAATTCAGAACAGACGGCACCAATGTTTTATCTTTGATCGGGTTGGGAGAGTACCCTTTTTACCCAGCTTTAGCCAGGGTGATACAACCATCGATTATTCATGGTATTTAGGCACACCTTAATTCTGATATAAGTCCTCGGTGCTTGGAGACCCCCCCCAGTTTAAATTAGCATCGCTAAGTCTGCTTTTAAACCAAACTTTCATGGCTTTCAAAATCAATCAGGTCAACCTCTCCCCTAGGTCTGGAATCTAGTTATGGATGGATGAATATCCACGGGTATGTTTATATATATATATTTGTGGACTGTATTGCCCATCCCAAGCCCTCCTTAGCCAGTCCTAATGGAAACCAGTTTCAGAGCAAATGTATGACGACTATGGATTTTCAGAACCCATTTATTTATCATAATGCAATGCGCCGCGTGTATCAGAGTTTGAATAAAGCCATGTTCCATTACCATTTGACATGGGCCAAGTGTCACCAAGGCCAGCATTAATTTATATTGCTGAGGCAGAGAGAAAGCAAAACCCCTCATTTTCGTGCAATTGCCTTTTGTGGCATAATAATAATGTTGCCTGTAGTCTGTGATTGTAAGACGTTTGCTCCTTGAATGAATCGTTAACAACTTAATTGTTGACATCGTCAGCGGCGCTATGAATTGCAATTTTTCAAAGCAGAGAGACTTGAGAATCAAACGTTGCACTTAAGCCGATCATTTGTATTCATCCCAAAATAAATTTGTCAAATTCTTTCGGATATAATGCCAATAATTACATCGCCTAAAGACTATGTAACCTCTCCCCGTGCCCTTCCAGATCACAGTGCATGTCAAACAGCGTTTTGAAGAGACTCATTGCATTCTTTGTGAGGAGAAACACAGAACACAGAATAAGAGTCTCCACGGCGACGGGGAGGCAACGATAACGACGAAGAGGGGTAGGAGAACGTACGTCGGTCTGGTCGGACGAGAGCCCGACGCTAGTGGGCCGCTGATCACCAATCAACATTCCCGCCGTTAATCCTTTATAAGAGTGGGCAGACGGCGTGTGTGTGCCGTGCTCGAGGGGCGGCGGCGTGAGCCGGGGCTGGCGGCCTTGATGCGGCGATACCGCAGGCGGCGGCGCGGAAAAGTTTAACGAAGAAAACACGCTACACTTGCACTTGGCTAATGAGCGGACCAAGGGCCACATTAGTTATTTATTTTGCAGGCTTGTTCTGTTGTGGGAAGGGCATAGCAATTAGCTGGGAGGAGACGACATCTACCCTCCCCCCTCCCCCTCCCCCTCCCCCCCGCGCCCCCAAGCGGACCCCTCCCTCTCCACTGGGCCGCGAGGCAACAACACAGGAGCCCTGTCTGAAATGCAAAGCGACCCTGCCCGGGGCCGACCCGCCCGGGGCCGACCCGCCCGGGGCCGGTGAGGGACCCAGCAGAGGAGGGAGAAGGTAAACACAGCGGAGCTCCTGACCCCGGCTGGCACCGAGCACACGGAGGGAGGGAGGGAGAGAGAGAGAGAGAGAGAGAGGGAGGTGGGGAGGGGAGAGAGAGAGAGAGAGAGAGAGAGAGAGAGAGAGAGAGAGAGAGAGAGAGAGGGGACCCAAATTGTTATTTTACATTGCGTTACATATATTTAGCAAACGTTTTTATCAGAAGCAACTTACAACGAGTGCATTCAACCATGAAGATGCAACCCCCGAGATTACATACAAGTCATCAAATTGCTTCAAGTGCTTCAATGCTTCAGGTGCTACATTTTAAAGACAAGAGATGGAGGTTTTTTGTTCTTTATTATTCATAATGCAGAAGAGAGAGAGAGAGAAGGGGGCTGGAGAGCGAGAGAGAGAGAGAGAGAGAGAGAGGGGGCATGGGTAGGTTGGAACTTAGTATGCCTTCCATAGAGAGGGAGCTTTGTGGACGTGGAAGTCTGTGGGTGGGGGTTGTGGTGGTGGTGGTGGTGGAGGGTGGTGGTGGAGGGTGGGGGAGAGGTCGGCAGCCATGCATATGAAATAGTGTCCTAATGTTATTTTTGTCCCTATTTTTTTTACATTAGTTCTCCTGGCAGCAGTTCTCCTATCTTCCACCCTCTTAGTTGAAATCCATCTTTTCTTTTTACATTTGTGTCAGTGCTTTGAATTTTTAATTGAGCGAGGTGAACAGGGATATTGGAGCTACTGTTAGAGAGGGACCTCTGAAGGGAAAAGTCTAATTATATGTCACTGTGAAATGATCCCTCTCTCTCTCTCTCTCTCTCTCTCTCTCTCCATCTCTCCATCTCTCTCTCTCTCTCTCTCTCTCTCTCTCTCTCTCTCTCTCTCTCTCTCTCTCTCTCTCTCTCTTTCTGTCTCTCATCGTTATTTTATCCCTTTCAATATGAGTTTGTCGGGAACACAGATTCACGACGTGACTCAAGAAGAAAACAAAAAATCAGCATTAATCATTATTCATACATAACAAGATCAAAAGTGACGGTAACAAAAAACACCCCCGAAATGAATCAAGTGATTCTTTTTCTGCACACGTTCCATTAAGATGTGCTTCAAATTAAAGAGAGAGGGGTATAGAGAGGGAGAAAATGTGAGAAAGAGAGGTAGAGAGAGAGAGAGAGAGAGAGAGAGAGAGAGAGAGAGAGAGAGAGAGAGAGAGAGAGAGAGGGGTGAAGGGAGTAAGAGTAAGAGAGGGATGGAGAGACAGGGAGAGGGAGAGAAAGAGAGAGAGAGGGAGAGAAGGAGAGAGAGAGTGAGGGACAGAAAGAGGGGGAGAGAGAGGGAGAGAGGAAGTGAGAGAGACAGAGAAGGAATAAGAGGGAGAGAGAGAAAGGGAGTATTTTCCCCTCCCTCTCTGTCTAAATGTCAGCTTGCTAAGGTGCTAATTGCCGGGGCCCTCCAATCAGAGCTACAGAGTGGCGTGTCCAGAGGGGTGAGACTGCTAATGAGCCGTGCTTTGTATGTGGGGCGGGTACAGCTGATTGAAATGATAAAGCCCTGTGTCAAACAGACAGTCAACAGTCATTTGAACCATAATAGGTTCGGCCATCACAAACCCTGTACTTGGTGAGATCGAGATGACAAGGGGGACACTGGCAGGCTGTATATTTGGGTTGTTCCTTTTCTTTGTCTTTGTCATATTGGTTTGTTTTGTTGTCTTCTTTTCCCTTGCATACACAAACACACTCATGCATGCACACACACACACACACACACACACACACACACACACACACACACA